>NC_048290.1:18449026-18541526 GCF_009762535.1 Notolabrus celidotus
TGTTCCAACTTTCAAACTTTGATGCAGGATATGATGGCTCGTCTCCCTTTATGAGTCATGGTTTCAATGTTGGCATGCATTTTTATTTTGTTTGCGTACATTTTGCAGCATTATTCTAGAAACTGGGTGGCAGTCAGGGAGCTACATGAAGAGGTGCGTGGTACAGAAACTGAGGGCCACATTGAGGGAGGCTGCTTCCACATGCACGACTGTAAAATAAACCAACAAACTAAACTGCTAATGAGGATAACTTTTCATGAACAAGACAATCAGGGAAAGACTAACATTGGAAAGATGACAAACTGAAAACTCTGTCTTTCAGCCACAGCTTTCTGCCTCAAATTTAACAGAACACAATTCTGTTGTTGTGTGCAGATTTTATGGCGGCCAATATTCCTGCTGCACAGACACAAAATATTTCCAGTCAAAGAAAGAGACTGCAAATAAAAAAAAGCAAAAACAAAAACATGCAAAAGTCTAGAATACTTGCAGCAACAGAAACATACTGCAAATAGAAAGAATCTGCTGTTAGAAGATATAAAACTGCATTAACGGCAAATACACTACAGATATGAAAGAAAGTGCAAAAACTGCATTCCCTGCTTAATTTCCACTGCTTCATTTTTAACTTGGTGTTACTTTGCTTGTTGTTTTTATTTATTTTATTGTGTTGTTTTATTTATTGTGTTTTAATCTGTCTATAAAGCGACCTTGAGTGTTTTGAAAGGCGCTTCTAAATAAAATGTATTATTATTATTATTATTATTAAAAAAAGAAAGTAATGTTTTAGGCGTTTTTGTCTTTCTGCATGTCTTTCTGTATGTCACAGATGAAGAGAGACAGGTCATGTGGGGAGTAGAGAACGGGGGGAGACATGCAGCTAAGAGTTGTAGCCGGCAGTCAGACCAGTGACCTCTGCAACAAGGACTGAAGCCTCTCTGCAAGGCGTGCACGCTTAAACCCTTATGAAGTTTGACTGCCAAACGTTTATGATTCGATATCATTTCTGCTTGTTGTCTGCAGTTTGTTATCTGTGTGAATCTTTTATCTGCGTCTCGGTCAGGACTCCTTTGAGAACTAGATTTAGCATCTTAATGGAAATATCTCTGGTTTAATAAGGCGTGCTCCAGGCCTGTAGGGGGCGCTGACTGGAACAGCTTTGTTACTGACAGGAGAGATTGAAGCAGATGAAGTAATTAACTTATTCGTTGTTGCGATTGTTTGGATTTTGGTGTTTTATTTTGCAGCCTGTTTCTCTTGACAGAAATGATTTTGTCTGTTGCAGAGTGATCTCTTTGTTGTTCAGCGTTTGATATCCATGAAAAATATATTACTTCAAACTTCAACATGAAATATTTATAAAGCAACAGGCATCTCCAGAATGATCCAACACTCAGTGATCTGATTCATATGTTCGATAATCCCTCACACGTGCTGCAGCTGCCACACTCAGATTAAGATCTCATCGTTATAAGATGCTTCATCATAATTATTAGATACAGAAATCTCAATGATACAAAAATATCTGTAATTTGATTATTTTGATTATTTCAGTGCTGATTGCAATCAGACAGAGAGTCTCTGACTCTGAACACATTAATGACACAGACAGCTGAACAGGCTCAGAGAGGGAACTTTGGCAAATCCTGAAGAAGCCTCAGCGAGCACAGGCGCTGAAATGAGAAATTAAAATTATTCAAAGATTAATATTGATGCTCAGTCTCCTCAGAATGATTTGTTCTCATCTCAGCATCAGGCTGATTTAATTGATCTGATCTCTGTCATACCAGGTTACAGCGGCTCATCGTGTTTACTGTTAGCTTAGATCCTGTTTAATGTCACAAAGGATCAGCCAGAGGCCAGGACCAGGAAAACCTGCTCAGGTGACTGATGAGAGAGGGGGCGCAAATTATCATGGATTCATATAAGACGGCATGCAAGAGGACGCATGAACTTATACATGTAGTACCGTTTTCTTGAAATATATTTCAATCAGGAGAGACACAATTTGAAGATTAAATGTTATTTATTACAACTTAATGAATAATGAAACTTGACAGAAATCTTTGGCGTAAGGACTCTATGGGGATCATTTTGTGAGAGTAGGATGTGGGAATTTGGCAGCAGAAGAAATCCCCCTAGAGTCCAGACACTGGTGGTTGTGGTTGATGAATTCTAGGAATTGAAGACTTGCAGAGACCAGGTGGAGATGGGGAGGTGGAGGGGTGTGCACCAACAATGCAAGAAGGAACTAGCTGGAGAGAGAGAGACAATTAAAAAGACAGTAGAAAGTTGATAGGCTGACGATAAGGGCGTGCCACTGAGCTATTGGATGACAGCCACTGCTGATTAACCAATGACAGCTCCGGAGCATGCAGCTGGAAGCGGGTGAGCTATTGAACGAGTGAGAGGAGAGTTCAACAACTGCTGTGATTGCTTTATATTCTTCCTGTCTGAACTTTCGCTGGAGCTACATTTGAAAAATATGGGGTGGTCTTAAAATGCTGTTATATGTTCACAACAGCAGACAGAGACAGCACAGTGAGTGTCTCCTTCATCGCTGAGGTCAGCGTCACTCACAACCTCAGCAGCAGAGGGATGAGAGACGTAGAGACACGGTGATCGTCCACAACAAAGAGACTCAAAAATACCAATATGGTACTAAATTAAGTATACGATGAAGATGCAGTCTTTGTCTTAGTCTCAGTGACGTCACCCACTGCTTTCTGAAGAGGTGTTTTGAAGCTTGATGATGAAGAAAGATGATGGAAATGAGAACTCTCTCATTTTTGATCCGTCTGAATCGAGTGAAGAGGTGGAGGAGACTCTACAGCACACCCACCTGTCAATCAAATAAGCCTAGCCCCTTTTTATTGATAACCCTATGCTTTGATAATAAAAATTTAGATGGATGCTTGATTTATAAATTCATCCGTGTACAATGTGATGAGAGAAATGAGCTATAGAGACCCAAACTGTTTTTGTACCAGGCTGTACACATGTTTACTTCTGCTGTTGCATTTTAACATGTTGCTCTATGGGGACTGACTCAATGCAGGAGACACACTCTAGTGGACACTGGAGGAACTGCAGGTTTATGTCACGTGTGCATTGGCTTCGCTTTCCAACACCCCAGGTTGCGGCTTGGAATGAACAGTATCTCATGCATGACAACATGCAGGATCAAGTCATTTGATAATTTGTTAAACTGATGTATGAATGAGGTGAATGGGACTTCTGCAGGATTATATCACATCGTATCAAACGTCACCATGCCATTTACTCTCCTAATGTCCTACATGTTGAAAGGTAGTCGTTGTTCATGTCTGACACACAGCAGTTTGATAAGCAGCTGACACTCGGCTCTGTCAGTTTGACTTTATATATATGATGTGTGAATTATCATCAGTGCAGCTGGACGGCAGACTGATGTATCACAGAGCACAGGTCGTATATAAGGAACGCTGCTGAATGGTCTCGGGGCTGCAGATTTATCCCCTCTGTGCCTCGTACATGGGAGGCAATCCTGCAAATGGATGCGGGGAAGAGAACAGGAAGCAGCGTTTATGGAGCTGAAGAGTCAGCTCGCCTGCTCACATGTAATGGCACACTTCAGTCAAGAGGAGAGTGAGGATACTCCAGAGGAATCAGGAGCTGAAAGCAAACAGAGAGAGGACGAACATGGACGTTCAGAGAGAATCAGAGACCTTCACTTTCACCAGGACATGAGAGACATTTCATGTTTCTGTTCATGCGAGAGTTTCAGATAATATAAGAGACACAATTTAGAAGATATGTGAGATGATATCCAGTATTCAAGTCAAAACACAAGACTAGTATTTTCCCCTATGCTGTGCTCATCTCTTGTGATTTACAGCCAAATAACCCTCTATGTTCACTGTTGCTACTTAAAGCTTTATGTTTCAACCAGGTAAAGGATTTCCGTAATTTATGTTTGGTAGTTTTGTAAGAGATAAGGTCAGCTAAAGCCAGCAGCAGCTCAGTTTGAATCACTCAAAGCAAAGGATGTTGTAGAGACGCTGATTTTTAAGATGAACTCATGAGTTTAATGTTTCTGTTTTTTTATTAAAGAGTCATTTAGTTCTTCAGAGGAGGAGAGCTCTGTGGAGGATTTAGTTCAAGGTAGAAATCCTGTGAATGATGTAAACTGAAGGAACAGCTCAGCTAGCAGCCCTTTCTGACATGTTGTGTGCAGGGTCAGGTTTGGGATTGGAGAGACGTTGATAGCATGAAACAGCTTAGAGACGTGTTCTAGTTTCTAGTAGTATCCACTAATCAGGTATCAGCAGGCTTTTGTGTCTTCAGGAAAAACAGTTTGTTTGGAGAGTAGGGATGTTCACAATTAATCGAGTATCGATTAATTGATTGTTTAGAACTTACTCGAACACATTTCTTTGTTTCGATTTTATATCACGTTGAACAAACATCATGTGGTCTTATATTTCGTTCGGCTATCAGGGAAGTGTTTTAAGTTTAAAGCATGTTTCAGAAGCAGCTGGTGAAGTGTTGCGCACAGTGGAGACGCTCAGCTGGGGGCTGTGGCTGACTGACAGGTCTCCACGAGCGCTTTTTTTCTTCGCTGCCGGACTGATTATGACCTGCTTGCGTTCCCGGCTGACACCTGACCGCATTCACATGCTTATTTTTCACACATCTAAGTTTTTTTATGATTAATCAATAATTGGTTGTTAACATTTCCAAAGATCAATCACAGAAAATACTTTAAATGTACATCCCTAATGGAGAGCAAAAGCAGGAGGAATGCAATCCAGCGTTATGCCATCCCGGCTCCCCAGGTTGGTAATCTGCGTTTAGCGTTTGCTCAAGCAGCACAGCTTGCAGAGCGACGTACTCAACGAGCTGTTCTCTGATGTTTTTTCTTTATGCTGAAAACAGGGGAGGATAAATAATACCAGAGTAACACTGTCATGATGAGGGTGAGATCGAAGGCCAACCTTGAGTCTAGCTCTGACTCTCCTGACCCAGTTTAAAGGGACCTGAATACAACAGTTTCATATCCTCTTGGGCTTGAAAGGCCCAAATTATCTGACCCTCGACTAACAGCTTCTTTATCTGAGTGCTGTGGGTCACAGAGCATGCACAAAGCTCAGCCCGCTCGCTGAATCATAATGGAGCTATGCTACCCTTTCTTAGCATGTTGCGAAGTATCGGTGCCTCTCTCTTTGACACGGTGTGGTTAGTCGCCTGACTCCCCCTGCCAGCTGCATCAGCAGGAGAGAGGGAGAACGACATATAACCTAATTCCTGCTGGGAGCCACACAGTCGAAATCATTGTCCTTTTCCTCTGCTCTGACCTTGTTGCTCTATTCTTATGCATGCATTATCATATAACTGCTTTTTAAAGGAGGGCTGCATGTTTTACAAGAGTTACATCACTTGGACTCAGCTAACACCAAACATCTTATTAATGAGTCTCTCCACAGTGTGGTTACTGTTGTTGTTGTGGTTCACCTCATAATGACCCCCTAATGAAGGCAGTACACTGTTACAGACACGTATGGCACTTTAACTGTATTTAAAGATGGACGACGTCTCGCCACCTCCTTCTGTTGTATGACAGTGAAACCAAAAGACCTGACACACCTTTAGCTTTCAATGACGTCTGTAACCAGAGTCTGTGCTGCAGAGCTCAGCTGGTTGTGCCACGGTACTGGCGTCCCGCCTCTTCCTCTGACAAACCCACTTTTACTGCATTGCTAAAGTGTCATCACTCCCTTAGATGGGTCCAGTCCTCACCATCACAGATTCTTGTGTGGCTTCAAAGCAGACTCTCACAGTTATGGAAAGTTCAATTACTCTTGTGTTAGTGTTTTTTACGTTTCCTCTCACCATTCCTCCTCTACTCTGATAATCCGGTGCACACAGCACTGCAGGAGCCTCATTGGTCCACTGAGCTGTCAATCATGCCCTTAGATCAGATAGAGTCAGATCTAAACTGATCCTGCTTTATCCCTCTTTTTATATCATCAATAACTAATTCAAAGTAAACAGAAACATGAACACTGTGACATAAATCAGCACGATAAGAACTAACTATAATGACAGAAACCATGTTTGACAAACATATTTGACCTGTGTTTGATTTTACACTTTGACCCATGTCCCATCTGTTAACATGGAGGAGGCGGGGCTTATGAGCTATACTGCAGACAGTCAGCATGGGGAGCTCTGAATGTTATGGTTTCCCTTTTAAAGAGCTGTTGTGCATCCCATCTTTTCAGACAGCCTTATTTTCTGATCCAACCTAAAGCCTCTTTCAGATGTCCACTCCTGAAGCCCCTAAATATCCAGAGGTTGCTCATTCACACGCGTCCCTCAGAGTGTGCAGCCCTCCCTGTCAGTGAGGAGGGTGCTGGGCAGGGAAGTGTCTTTCTGTAGACAGGATATGACATCAGAATCAGTCTGTTAAAGCCTCAGTGTGATGTTTACAGCATGATGGAGGATGAAGCAGCAGAGACAGTGTGAGGACAATTTGTACATTTATATCAAAGCTCTTCTTCTCTGTTCTTGTTTTACTCAGATCTCAGGTGACACATGATCAAAACTACCTCAGTGATCTTTACATGGCCAGAGATGCTCTGTTGAGTTTTTATTTTTTTGAAAACATTTGACCCCTACCCTCCGCCCAGTACCCGAGGTTTGTTGTAGTTCATCTCTCCATCATTGAGGTGTTTTCAGTAACAGTTGCTGTAATCTGAATGTTTTGATTGCACGTCTCTCTGCAGGCCTCACAGATGGTTTGATTTTCATTGTGGGCAGCAGGAATAAAAACAGCAGCATCACTTTTCCTGCCCCCTGAAACCACTCTCCAATTCCCCACTCTCCTTTTAGCTGGCTGATGTTCAGGCCTGGAACAAACCCAGCTCATCCCTTTTTCCTTCTGCTGCAGGTCAGGCCGGTGTGAAGAGTTAGACCGCACACTGAGCCTGAGTGCAGACTCAGAGTAAGACAGAAACATGTGAAACCAAAGTGTCGGATAGAAGTGGGGCAGTGAGAGCGGAGCTGATCGCTGGCGCTGGGGGAGGGGACGTCTACAGGCGATGAATTAGTTTTGCCGGAGAGTCAGACATTTTCTACGGTGTTTATTGCCAATGGTGCAGTGTGGCAGAGCACTTCAAGCTCTACTCTATAGAAAGTACCCACAATGCACCACAAAACAGAGCTCACTGCTTGCTGACCAGAAGTAACACATCTTCACATCCTGGGAGCAGCGACATGCATTACTCCTGATCATTGAGGGAGCGTTGGAGGCTTTCATAAACCTCTTATTTTACGTTCCAGGTGTCCGAAATTAGAAAAGTGACTCGACCTACATAAATAAATATGTAAAATACATATATCACCATCAGCATAAGGATTATGTGCTGTCAGTGATGTCATGTGTAAACCCTCTGAAGCTCCCTCGGGGTATTTGTAGCAGAGCTGACAGACGGAGTGTGAAAACAGAGTAACACTCGCTGCAGACATTTGGGACTGTGAGGTTTCAGACTATTACAGGCTCTTATAAATATACTTTATACTCTTGGAAATATCTCTTCAGAGTTATTCTTCACTCTCTTTGGTGAAGTTAAGGTGAAAAAGTTACCTCAGGCCTCCTCCAGGCGTGAAAGTATTTTTATTTCAAGGATTAAGAGAGACCTGAGGGATTAACAAAGGGAGTTTCTTGTTTGCAGGGCTGGGTGATATGGCCTCAAAATGATCCCAGCGCACTCAAGTCAGTGTTCCAATCAGTTTTAAGCTAATGTTAGCTTTTTCTAGCATATGTTTACTACAGTGGCTGATCGAGCGGCCTGAATGATCTTCCAAAACAAATGCAACAATGGAAATAAGCAAATGAAAGAACGTGCAGCAGACAGACATTCAAAGTGAGCACGCTGCAGATATACCAATGATGCAAATGCAAAACACAGAAAACACATGCAAAAGAAAAATGCTGCAAATCAAGACAGGACAACTTAAGTTCTCCAGGCCTGTAGGGGGCGCTCTGAGGAACAGTTTAGTGGCTAACCTCTGAACTCTTACTTCCCCAGTTAACTTTATTCAAACCAGACGTCTGCTTTCACACACTCTGCTCCATATTGCCCCCTGTGGTCATGTCCTGATTTGCCGCTTTTTTTCCTCAGCATGAAAAAAAAACATTATTTCTCTTTCACAAAACTATTCATCCTGAATGTGTTTATTCAATATTTTGTAAACTAAACTTGTGCGTCAAATGAATCTTACATATCACATTTACATGAAATGACTTTGATTCACTTTTGTTGTTGTTTTGTTCTTTATGCCTCCTTCCTCCAAGCAAAACATTATAGATTGAAAACAAAACACCCACCTTCAGTAATACTCATAGACTCTGTTCACTCCTTGTTTTTTTATGTCTTGTTCCTGATCTTTCTCTACGTCTGTTTGTGTTGAAAGGATTGTGTAGACTGTGACCTGCACCGACAGCAGAGACGTGTTTCATGTCTGTGTGGAGATTTTAATGAGTTATCTTTCTGAGATGAGGAAGTTTCTCTTTAGATCTCTGGATTTTCAGTTCAGTTTTTACACTTGGACCTTCTCTGTGACAGCCTGAGTTATGTACAGTTATATAAGCTATTTACAGCCTAATAAGATAACACAAAGGCCTGCGAGCTCTCTGCATGCTAATCTAAAAATGCTCCCCACAGCTGCTGATGGGCAGAAATCATCAAAGCTGAAAACACAGATAAAGAGTAAATCTCTTAAAGATGGAGTTTGTAAGATACGGTTACCTCTGAGGCTCGCTTATGAGTTCAACAATGATGGTCCAAAACGGATCAGAGCCGGACTTTTACTGTTATTGTTTGTACGACAGACACATCTGAGTCATCAGTTTATCAACGTCAGGAGAGACGAGACTTCAGATTAAGAATCCTATTTCAGCCTAGTGTGACCATACATGCTGCACTAAGCAACCTCTTTTAGATTCATTTAGGAACAATTCTGCCTTTCTGACAGGACCCTGAAGAGGGAAGGGAAATGTGGGGAGTAAAGAGCAGGAAAGGCTCATGGCTGACAGTAAGACCAGAAACCGCTGCAATGAGGACTACAACCTCTGTACATGGGGCGCATGCTAAAACTGGTGAGCCAACAGTGATATATCCTCTTGCACCTCTTTTCGACCAACGCGAACCGGGCTGGTGCTCACGCTGGTTCGGAGCTGGTTGAACTCGCGAACCAACACGGCACCCGTTTGTTTTTCCTCCCGCTCGAGCCCGTGAAAGGGGCACGTCATGGCGTCAGATTTACGCGACCGCTTTTCTCAGCAGTACTAGCATGAACTTTCCCTCACAACAACAACGATGGCGGACAACAACAGCTTGTCTCCTCGGCCGTCCACTGCTTTGCCTTGGAATCCATTAGTCCCTTTTTTTTTTCAGAACCAATAGAGTTCAGTGTTTGAGCGCTCAGTGTCCGCCACGTGAAAATGTGAAAGTAGTGGTTCATGGTCTTGGTTGGATGTTGTGGATTGTTTGACACGGTGGACATCCTCTCTCCAGATTCCAGGTTGTCTGTTATCGTTCCTAAGTTAAGAACTCGGTGTACCTCCAGTTTTGCAGGTTGAACTATCGCACATGTTGGCAGCTGATGTTTGAAAAGTTCAATAAAGCATTGAGTATTATATTCTGAAGTCCCTTTTTGAAATCCACCTTGAAGCCAAAGTCTTGCATCTCAAGAGCTCGGCGTTGAGTCATGCAGTTTCTATATTTTGTAAATCCAATTCAGGGCGGAGCCCTCAGTGACAGCAGAACATTCCTTCTCCAGATGGTAACGCCATTTATCCAAAGCCCAGATTATGATGGAAATCTGGAGCTGTGTTGAAGATGTTTCAAGGGACCGGGATGTGATGCAGAAATATTTACTGAAGCTTAATCGAACAGAACAGCTGAAGAGGACACGGAGTGATGCATCGACATGTTGGAGGTTTCAGCGCTCGAGCAGAAAATAACTGTCTGTCCTGCACAGTGTGTCGAAATGAAGTTATCTATGAGCAGGTACAAACCATAGACTGTATAAAATATGGACGTAGTATCCGTGATGTCACCCATCTGTCCCTGAGAGCTGTTTTGAAGCCAATCGACGGCGGCAGCCATATTGGAAATGCAGAACTCAACCAGGCATAGTGTGATGTAAAGGGGCGGAGTTTGAGCCTCTTGGCCAACAGCTTTGTGTTCCTGACCGGGAGTCAAGTCAGTCATTTCCTTATTTGGGCAAAAACCTCGTAATCTTAACATCTTCTGAACTGTCACGTTAGAAAAAAAATCAACCCCGGTAAGTTTGTGCCGTTAGAGAAATTAGCTACTGTAGCCAAGACGTTTTTTGAACCAGGCTGTAAACATGTTTATTAATGCTGCAAAGATCGTCTTTTTGAATTGGTGTCTATGTGGTTACCGGTGTTTCTGCAGCCAGCCTCAAGCGGATTCCTGATGAATTGCAGTTTATAACACTTCCGCACAGGCTTCATAGTTTGAGACTGGAGGTTGCCGCTTGGTACAAACGTGTGAAGATTCCAGATAGTGCAAAATCTCCCTGTAGGCAGTAATAGTATGAACTCTTCTGTGCCAGAGAAGACAACTAACTTTGTCCTACAGTGATCAGTTTAATAAGGATCCGTGGTTATGAATGTAAGAGCGGAGGGATAAACTGAGTCCAGAGATGATAGAGGAAGCAGCAGCATGTCTGTAGATAACATCATCATTATTTTACACTGAAAGAAAGACTGCTTTAATCACACTTCTCCTACAACTGAAGGGATATCAGATCTGTGTCTGTGCAGAAACTCAAGTTTGTGGTGTTTGAGTTTGAGTGATGTTATTGATCCATGATACGTTGTCTGCAGAAACAGGACAGATGAGAAAATGAGTAAAGATCTAAAGGCAGTTTTTCTCTCTGCCTCTCTCTGCTCGTCCAGAACACTTTGGATGTTTGCGTGAGACTGAACCGATCCTAGTGCCATATCCACCTCACATGCTTTCCCACAGAGATCTCCCAGAACCCGTTCAGTCTGTTTCACACCAGGTGCGTGTTGGCTGTGTGAGTTTCTGCTGTCAGTAAACTATCTATTATTAAAATGTCTTCTCCAACCCTCGAGCGATTCCACTTCCTCCAAAGCTACTGTGGTTTGGCTTCCATGTCGCAGAGTCGAGATGACAAAGGTCAGAGACAAACACGCCAACTGCTCTGATGTTGATCGCAGAAACTCAAATGTTTATATTCTGTCCCGGCATCCAAGGACCAAAGAAAGTAATGCATGCATTTTATTTTAAACAACACATCGGCTTCAGTTGGTGCTAATTTGTTTGTTTGTGTCGACCTCTTCACCAACGAGGGTGGCCCAAATAAAGTTACTCACGAAATGTGAGAAAGTAGGACTAACCCACAGAATTGAATGTGCCGGCTGCCTTCTCCTGTCCAGGGTCAGATTCTGGGTCAGATGTATAGTGCAGGTTCTTCTGGAGTGCTTGCAAAGTTTTTATTGGCGTCTTCTCCCTCATTCAGCCAGCCAATCAGAGCATTGCATCGTTATCACAGCAGCCCCGCCCACTCAGTTCCCTGCATGGATGATGAGATTAGAAACTGAGAGGCTGCAGATCCTCCATAGAGACTGAGTTTGTGATGTTTGGAATTCATAACCTTGTTAAAAAGACGACGAGGGCGTGATGTAAACAGATAGGACTGTATGAGACCTTTAAACCACGTGTGAGCTGATTTTGTGACCTGGAGCAGGGCTGTTTGTTTGATTGCAGTTATCAGATTGGTCCGTGGCCTCCGCTGAACTCTGAATCTTTAAAATGATATTTACAAATGTGTTTTGGCTGCAATTGCCACAGGATGTTAGGAAGACATCAGCCATGTCTCCGCCATAATCATCCTCCATCTGCTGCCGTCTTAGCATCTGCGCGACCAGTTGTTCATCTGGGTCAGCTCCCTCTCCTGAGGTGGACTCTCACAGGTTTCAGCAGCTTGTAAAATTTAATTAGCATTACAACAGGATTTCACTTCTTTGTGGTTCTGCCTTTTTGTTCCTCAGCATTCACTTTACAAAGCTCTCTATGGGCAGAGATCATGATACCATAAGTAACAGATGCCCCGATACTTTATTAAAATTCAGTAAACACCTTGAAATGACATCTTTTAATGAGTTGATTTGGTTCTTCACCCAGTTTCTTCTCTCCTCTGGCAGTTCATGACAAATCTCACCACTCGCTGCATCTCTTAGGCGTGCACGCTACTGTCACTTTTCATCTGCTGCCTTTGAAATGATATGTTAAATTCATGCAGATGGGAAATGCAGTCAGTGAGATCAGAGGCACCAAACAGCATAATTTATCATTCACTAGGCTACAATTCACAAGTGACTTTCACCATTTAAAGGCTTTTTACTGTATTTTGCTGATCTTCCACTCCACTAAATATCACATTTATTATATAGAAAGGGAGACACGTTTTAGTAATGACTAAACACTGAAACAAGCAACATTTCAATACTGAGTAAGTGCTCTCTGTGAAGTCAGAGCTAAGCCGGATGTGAAGTGTAAAGAGGCAGCTGTGAGAGCAGCAACAGCTCCTGTGAAAGTAGGACGGGAGTTTGCTTGATATATCTATTGATCATGAACTAACATACCATCATTGCTTTGAGGGGAGAAGTCCTCTTCCTGTATCCCCAAACATCAGGATAGTAACTTGTGCTTTCAGCCCAAACAGCAACTTCTGATGTGGAAAAATTAAGCTAATGTGCAAAAATTGCAGTTCCTGGAGTGTCCACTAGATGCTGTCCCCAAAAGCCAAAGAATCCCTGTTACAGCCCAAATCAGAACGCATATTTTCACAACAGAAGTAAACACATCAACAACAGTAGAAGGTGAATCACTTTACTTATCATCTGTTCTGTTCATAATAAATCACAGTTAAGCATAGTTTTACAAAATTAGGGGCATGGCTAATCTGACTGGTAGGTGTGTCTTAGCTGTTAGCCAGGCATCTTTCTTCAGTTGTTGGACGTTAGTTGAAGTCAGCATTTCCAATATGGCAACCTCCATCTTCAGGCCTCATGACTCCTGATAAGAAATGAATGGGTGATGTTAACAGGACTACCTATGTGGTCTTTCAAGTCAATGCTTCAGCACAGCAACCCAGCACAACTTAAAGACAGGAAAAATATGAGGTTTTTTTTCAACAAGGAAAGACTCAAGTGGTTTACATCTCTTTATTTAAGTGAAAAGGGAAGCCTGTTTGTGCACAAACATTAGGTATTAGAATCAGAAACACTTTATTAATCTGGGTAGGGATTTGGGAAACGGGGGACATTACAGTTGTTGGCTTAATCTGTTCAGTACTGAAAGCAAAGTGACGTACAGATATCTTTAACACCTCCAGTAATCCTACTGTAAAATAGAGCCTCTGCACTGCCTGCTGTTACTACTGGATGACTTCATTCGGATTAGATCATGTATTTATATTTGGCTGTTCTCTTGATGTCACTGCAATTATTAAAGACAGTGTATAGTCAAAACTCATCAGAGGAACTTATTTTAGCCTTCAGTGAAAGTCTCGGTTCAGAGAGGACAGACAAATACGAGATGTATCTCAGAATAGATGTTTCTCTCTTTCCTTCAAGGTTTAGTAATCCCACGAGGATTCAGAGAGCTGGAAGAGAGGAAGCTGAGGAAGTGTGAGTCTGTGAGAACTCATTACATGGATCCCCGTTTCTAACAACACTAAAATTTAAGTGATGTGTTTCTCCAAAAATATAAAATTGAACCATGTGTTGGTTCGTGCTTTACTGTTTCTGAGTTAAAAGTAGATGTTGTAGGGAGGGCCTTTGTCTGTAAAGCTCTTTAACACACATACACTTTCTAGAAAACACCATGAAACTTTGGGGGAATTTCAGAAATTTGGTGCGTACGTTTATTCAGCTTATTCAAAGAATATACAAAACTCTAGAAAAGTTACAGCAATTGAATATACAACCAAAGTACCCATGAACTTAAGGTTCCTTCAGCCTGTCATTTTCCAATCTAGTTCTGCAGAGACCTGCAAATTGTTTTAGAGAAACAAAGTAATGAGTGATTGTACAATTAGTTTGTGCAACACTGATATACAGCCGCAATTTATCCATGCAGATCACAGCTTCCAGTTTGGTTCAGCCGAAGTTTTGTCCTCTGCATAAATGCTTAACAGGGCAGGTTGTGTCTTCAGTCCATGTCATATGTGTTCATCAGTAACCCCACTGATGAGCCAAATTATGGTGAATAAGAAGGTGAAGATTTTATAGAAATGGTGGCCGAATGCACCGACCAATTAACAATGTGCAACTCAGCAAACCTTCTTTCAAGAAGTTCTTCTTTGGCTGCAGAGTGGGGCTTTTTTGGGGGAAACAATTTGTTCGTGAGAACACCATGTGACAAGACAGTGTAGAAATCTATAAATGCTTTGTCACAATCCCAATTACGCCACGTTTTTATCAACCCCCCCGAGTGCCTGTGTCAATAAGCTTCTTAACAACCGTCCACATCCTTAGTTAGAACATGTTATTTGTGTATATTTGGACAAACCTGTTGGTGTCACTATAGAGGTTGATGCCAAGCAGAAAATCATTGTACTAAATCTGCAATAGAGCTGTTTTTGTGTAACATGTTGCACCAGTAAATCACGTAAATCTTTATGAAATCTTGTTCAAAGTTCTGCAGAAGTTCAGGTCTAAGACGGACTCTCTTCCTGCTGGATCTGATTTCGTCTGCATGCATAGCTGATGTGATTACGTTGTGTTTACTTGATGAATGTCACTGACTGATGTCTTTTGTGTGCCCCTGCAGGCCTCATCAACATTAAAGCAACTTAATGGAGAAAACTAGAGGAGTCTCTTTAAGATGACACGCACAGACCCGCCTGACATACTGGTATCAACTGTGCATCAAGATATAAAAGTGGTCCCCATTTCTTCACACTCCAAGCCCCTAAGATCCTCCAAACAATGTGATTCCAGAAATTACAGCACACTGGAGGACAGAAAGAGCAAAGTTAACAAGAGGCACTGCCGAACCTTTGACTATAGGTCATTGGAGTACCCAAAACCCAACAAATACACGATGGAGTCCCCTTACAGGAAGGCCGATAGGCATGCAGCCAACCCAGACGTGGCCTGGAACGCCTTGGGCCGCCAGCAGAGATATCGTTTTTCTGCTCCGGACATTTTCAGCCATAGGGTAACCCCTCAACCCTTGGTTGCAGAAATGGCCAGTGAGGTCGTTGTCCAAGAACAAAAAAGAAGGACCAGGTCAAAAAGTGCCCCTCGGGTCCAGACAAGCCTCACTCCAGTGTCTTTTGAAGGGTCGTCCTCTTCAGGAAGGAAGGGAAGGGAGTCCCAAAGGGCTTCGAGAGACTCTCGCTGGAGACCAGAAGTATCACCGCGTAGGGAATCATCCTATGCAGCAACAAGGGCTCACATGCATGAAGTCCATCCTCTAAAGTTGCAGCCTCAAGTCAGTGACAGCAGTAAATATTCATCTCACTATGCGGCTGATCATTCAGAGGATGGCGGGCTGGATAAACCAGCAACCAGTCCTCATGTCAGGTGTCGGGTGGACATCAAACCTGATGACGCAGCAGTACATCACTCAAGACATAAACAGGTCACAGCTCATGTGGACATACCATGGCAGAGACAGCACAGCGGGGGCAGCAGGAGTCTAACTGTGCCACGCCATTTCTCCTACTCCAGAACACCAACTCCCACAGATTCTTTGGGTACAGAGAGTCGGCAAGCTTACCAATACTCCCGCAGCATGCCAAATAGCTACCTACAACCCATGGAGATCCCTTTGCAAAGAATGCCTTCTTCATCCGGTGAATACTATGGAAGGGAACGCAGAGCTCACTCCAGTCCTAATGTGCCAACTAAGTTCTTTTATGCAGATGACCCCGGGAGGTACGTCACTACTGCTCCTCCTCAGCCAAGTTCTTATCTTCATGATGAACGTTACACACCAGGACAAGCATATACCCCAAAAGTGCAATATGTGCAAGATCCAAGGACTCGAATGGTGCATGCTGTAGCTACAAGACCCTATTACCCTGAGATGGAGACGTATCCATACTCTGTGCAGGCAGGGTATCCCAAACCCTATGCAGCCAATGAGCCAGGGCCGTACATCATACAGACACCTCCAACAAGGATATTTTACGGGGATGATCCAAGGTCTTATCAAGTCCAAACTGCTCCGCCACGGTTTTACTATTCCAGCGACATGTATGCAATGCCACCAGAGCATCACATCCCAGCAAGGGCTTACTACACAGAAGGACGAAGACACGCCAGAGTCGTTCAGCCGCAGTCGGACGACTGGTACGGCTCAGAAGCATCTGGTTACTCCACCAATCCAGCCTCTTATGTATCTCAAGTCACTCCAACCAGAGTCCGTCAGGATCCCGCCTTGACCCCCTGGTATGCCAGTCCATGTGTAGAACCTCAAAGAATCGGTGCAGAATCCAAGTCTTACTCCAGGTCCTGGGACAATATTCTGAACTCTCGTGTGGAGAGGGAGCAGCCTCTTCCTGTGCAGCGGGGTCAGAGCTACGACGATCTCCTCGAGTCCAGGAAGCATGCAGGGGCCAAAAGTGACAAACCACAACCTGTGGTGGTCAATCTCTCCAGTTCGCCAAGACGCTACGCAGCCTTATCGATGTCTGATAACTCCCTGATTGACAAAAGCCCGACGGAGGCTTCAAAGAGCCCCACGAGTAAACTCTGGTTCGTCACTCCGGAGATAACGATCACTGATAACGACATGCGACCAGGGAAACTTAACAAAGCTGAAGGACGATCTGCCAGTTGGGATGTTCTCGACTCCAGAAGCACTGAGGGTCTAGAAGCGTCTCACCATGACTTCCAAAGCGTGACCAAAGAGAAGACACATGACAACGCCTCACTTCAGCAGAGCCTTGAACAACTCGATGAGCTTCTAGCAGATCTGGTGACGGATTACAAGCCGCCCAGCAGACGGGCGAGTGAGGACATCCTGGATCAACTGAAGAAGTTAATCGATGAAGAAGAGGCAGTGTCCCTGTCAAGAAAGAGCTCAAGGGCCGGCACAGAGGAACCTCCTCCTCTGGACAAGCAGCCGACCTCAATCAGAATGAACCCCGACGCTTACCGAGACATGGACGCAGCTAGTGATGCCATGAAGAGCGCAGACGAGTGTTCGCCGGATCAGAGCCCCGATGAGGACGACACAATGATGTGCTCAAACAACAAATGCCGGAGGACAGAGACCCTGTTCAACGCCTGCCTGTACTTCAAATCCTGCCACAGCTGCTACACCTACTACTGCTCCCGAAACTGTCGCAGGGAGGACTGGGACATTCATAAAGAAAGCTGCCTGTATGGAAGAATTGGCAGCACATGCCGTCACATCATCAAACACTGCCGGGAGACTGTTGAAGTCCACAAAGCCTTCTCCCGTATCGCCAAAGTCGGCTACCTTTCTCGAGGTCGAGGAGTTCTCTTCCTTGGATTTCCAAACCCTGCGTCATCCAGCAGCTTCCTGCAGTACGGCCTGGATAGTCTACCCATGTCTCCCACGTACCTGTCCCTCCGAGAGCTCGAAAGCTTCAGGGACAATCTAGGAGAGTACTGCAAGGAGCTGCAGGAAGCCGGTAAAGAGTACGACCCCAACGAATGTTTCATCCTGAATGTATCCATCGCTGTCGGTGACCAACTCCCCGACGGGCCATCGCCAAGGAACCAAGCTCCAACTGTGAGGAAATATGCAAAGGTGGCCCTTGCTTCCTTCAGCCCTGAGAGAAAGGTTCAAAAGAAAGAGACCGACATGGAGACGCTGATCCTCACTCCACCTCCAGGAACAGCAGACATCGACAAAGAGGGCGAGGAGGGCAGGAAGGCCCGGGAGATCTGCTTCATCAACATACAACGGGAGTTAAGGATTCGAGGGGTTTTCCTACGCCACGAGTACCCACAGGTGTACCAGCAGCTCTGTGAGTTTGTGGAATGTAACAGGAGGTTCACACCCACGACTATTTATCCCATCGATAAGAGGACCGGTAAACAGTTTATGTGCATGATTATGGCTGCCTCAGAGCCCAGGACTTTGGACTGGGTTGGCACCCCTCATCTCCTCGATGACATTATTTAAGTGCACCTTTGGTTGTAAATATATATGTATAGAAATACATATATATTGTTACACATATTTATATATCAATCCAATTACAAACATTTGTAGATAAGTATTTTGTTATCAAAATGATATATATTCATGTGTGCTTGGTCAGTATTATTCTTTTTCAGAATATCTCCTGTCAGGTGCAGAATGAGTACAGTGCATTTTTTATTTCAGTCTTTTTACCAAGTACAGTTTTTTTATCCAACACGACTCATTAACCTGCTCGCTCGCTCGCTCCATCAACACCTTCCTCTGATGGAGACGACTTCGGACGACATCCTGGGATTCTTTTGTAATTATTAGCGATGACTCTGACTTTAGTCTCTTTAAATTAGAAAGTTCATCTGTAAGTGACAACATGAGTATTTTCATGTGACGTTAACGGTATATCAGGCAGAAACTATTAAACGTTATTTTCTTAGCTACTTAAATACTTTCTATGCAAAGTTGCTTCATCAGTTAAGTACCACATTCCTGTAGAAGGGGTTGTATCTGTTATATATTATAAAACAAACTATATGACGTAACATTATATTAAATGATAAATTATTTATTATTGCATCTGTTATAAAGGTTATGTTGAAATTGAGATGAAATGATGGCAACGTGAATCCTCACCATAAGAAGGAGACAGACGGTCGAGCGTTAAAAAAAGGCACGACCCTGAACGTAGGCGTGAGGAGAGAGCATTAATGTTTCCTATGGCGGTCTGACGGCAGGCTCTAAGATGATCAGAGCGCTGCTGGATTTTAAAGCGGCGTCCGTAAAGGATGCCGACATGGTGCCGGTTAGCAGCCACACACACGGTGCTGGCCTGAACTGTTCAGTTATAAACACTGTGAATAGTGAGAGTTATCTACTACCAGAATAAAACTTGGGATAAAACCAAGAATCATGCAATTTCCTATAACACTGAAGTGGATGAGTTGTATTTTTAGATATATTTACGGATAAAATATATGAATTAGCAGCAGGAGTTATGTCTATAGAAGAGGTGAGCCAGGTTTGGCACAGTAGCTACATGGTACATAAATGCTTGGAGAAGACGTTAGTTGTGTATTTGTGCTGCACTAGGTTTACTACATGTGTGATTTATATTGTCCCCTTTGGTTTTAGTAAATCATAACCTTTGCATTGCTCATTGGTTGCTTAGCCGTGTCATCCCTCCAGAAACTTATCTCGGTTTCGTTTGTTCCTGAACCCTGAATCTCCCTCCAGCACACCGATGAATAAACTCAAAGTCTCCGCTTTAAAGAATCAAAGTAAAGCTGAAACTTTCTGAAACCCAAATATAAAAACACAATATTTAAACATGTTTGATTTGATAAAGACTCAACATATCTGGAGGACATGAAGGAGCGTTAGTCGATCAGTAAATCCTGTTTCTTTTGATTCATTCCGACTCCCACGTCATTGATGCAGCAGCTTGGTTTCTGGCCAAACACATCAAATATGAAGTCATAGGTTCCTCTTTAGTAACATCTACAGGCCAGGCTCTGGTGTGACAGGCAGTTAGCGATGAAGGACTTCCATGTGTTGCCTTTGTTTCAAAGAGAGATTGGAGTTGGAGTTAACAGATGTTATCAGAGAGAGATTGTTGGCTGTGCTTGTATGCCGATGATTCTTTACTGAACCGATTAAAACGAAACTGTGGCTAGAGGAGAGCTGAAAGGTTCTGAGGCCTCTTAGCTCTGCACACCGGCTGTTTACCTGCAAACATCCAAAGCCCCATTGGATGCAGGTAAAGGGTTAGACTTGAACAGCATGCAGGAATTAAAAAACAACCTTAATCCAGTCCTGCGCCTCTTGTGACGCTAGACAAGTAAAAAGAAACTTTGGACTTTGATGAAACACACCTGAGTTTAATCTCCTGTGAACTTAAATACCAGTGTAAACTTCCTGTTAGAGCTTGACCTCAGTTAAAGGAACAATATGTTGGTACGCAAGTTATGTCAGACATGTCACATAAGATTTGTAATGTGTGTTAGCATCATTAGCGAAAACTAACCAGAAGCGTTTTTCGACCAGAGGAACTTTACCCCGAAACTCTTTGTCGAAATGCACTTCAGATAACAGAAATGGATCGATGAGTTGTCAGAAACACTTCTGTTAATGGAAATAAAAAGCAACAATGGAGGAAAACAGTGTCTGAAAACTAACGTTGATAAAATAAACACGTTGCTTCACAAAAAAAACATCAACGGAAAAAAGTAACTGTATTGACTACAAAACAAAGTAATATAAACATTTTTGTTTATGTCATCTGCCGAGTATTCCTGATGGATATTAAATCTATCTCACTGTTCGTTCTATAAGGTGTGACTGTTTAGCACCAGCAGAGGGCAGCACATGACGTCATACAGCTGTTTCCATCCATCCGTGTCTGTTAGCATGACAGTGATGATAACAGTTCAGAGATAAAACTGAGACTAACGCTATAATTAATAAAACTGAACTCCGCTAACAAAGCATCGTGGAAACATATCTAAATGAAACTAACGTGAAAACACAAAGTTAACACATACTAATGAAATATATAAAACTATAACCTGAGAGAGCGGCGTAACATGCGTGAAAGTTTATATGCTTATCTAAACCCTAACAGTGATCCTTTTTTAAACTAACAAAGTAGTTTCAATGTCGAAACTCAAAAAAACTCTTAACGTTTAAGATTTTATAAACGGAAGTCTGAAAGTAGTTGAAAGTAAAATGTTTGTCAGCGAACATTTAAATCGAACAGGATGTCGCATATTATTTTAGGCCATTTTTGTTTTACTCCCTGTCTGCAGAGTGTACCACACGGAGGTGTAATGATGGAGCAAAGTCGCCCTCAGAGGTATAATCAGAGGCGTGATGGAGGAAAAGGTGGTGTAACATCGCTGTGTGTTGGTGCATATCTGTTGCATGTCCACAAACCTGTAATGCGACATACAATCGCACACTGGGAAACCAATATTCTAAACTTTCGGGGTACACTATGTAAGCACAAAGGCATAATGAGCTTTGCAGGATTGTAGTGCGTACAAGGTTTTAGCTGAGCGGTTTAAGGCCCCTTTAGGAGTCCCTACGTAGTCGCGATCTGAAGTTTAGGGCCACAAACCAAGCTGCCGTCCTCGACCCGTGAGGAGAACCCCCGTGTTGGTTTCCTCCCTGATATCTACATATTTCTTCCCGTCAGTCGTCCCCTCTGATTTCAGCTTCCCTCAGTTTGTCAGACAGAGGAGGAGAAACCGGAAGCACACAAGACTGACGGACGGTGCTGTACAGATTCAGTAAAGAGTTGCTGGCTGCATGTGTTTTCTATGATCTCAGTTTAACATGATTATAGTAACTTGCTTGATGAATGGATTCGTGAAAGTGATCTACTATGCTGTGTAAGAAAAAAAAAGTGAATTTTCCATTTTTGTCAGTCATTGGAGATAAAATAACGTCGAAGAAGAGACCTCACTGAAACGTCTAGTAATCTTGTATTTTTTATACTTTCATCATGTGTGTCTGAGTGTGTCTATTTATAAACCATATCTAATAAATGGAATGGGAACTCTGCATGCTGTCCACCTCCTTTTATTCATGCAGAGCAGCGAGCGTGATGACAGACGGCGAGGAGCGGAGTGATGTCACACGAGAGAGATGAGAAGAGATCCACTCTCCTGATGTTTCGCGAGACTACGACTTTGTATGTTATCATTTATAACAGGACCCGCTGTAGGACGTAAACTAAACCACAGGAGAGTTTGAAGAATATTATTTAAGTTACAGGGTCAAGGAAAGGAGGGATGAGTAGGGTGCAGATAATTGCCCAGGTGAAAGAGATAACGAGCTGCAGGTGGTTTTTGGAGGCGTGGTCTTGTTCCTGAACTACAGTTGCGAGAAAAAGTATGTTTACATTTATAGATAACTTGTCTTACTGTAGATGATGAACATCCAGGCTTTTAGAAATACTTTAACTCTTTCCAGCTTCATGCAAGTCAACGATTCTTAATCGTAGGTCTTCTGAGAGCTCTTTTGTGCAAGGCATGGTTCACATCAGGCTTCTTGAAAATGACAAACTCAAAACTGGTCTGTGTTTTTTAAAGTGCAGGTCAGCTTTAACCAACACCACCAGTCTCTTCTTATTGATTGGACACCAAGTAGGCAGACTTCAGACTCTAATTAGCTCTTAGAGAAGTCCTTATCCGAGGGGTTCACATACTTTCTCCACCCTGCACTGTGAATGTTTACGTGGTGTGGTCAATAAAAAAATGTAAACATATAATTTGTGGTATTAGTTTGAGCAGACTGTTTTTGTTTGATTATGACCAATTTATGCAGAAATCCAGGTAATTCCAAAGGGTTCACATACTTTTTCTTGCAACTGTAACTTCATTAAAAAACCCGAATGACGGTCTCGTTCCAGATTCTAAGGGTGAACGTAAACAATTCATATTTTAGAGTTTATGTTCCGCTCGCTCACAGCTGATGTTTAATGTGCACAAAATATCTCCTCCAAAATCTGCGACCACAGAGTCCTGAGAGCCTGCAGGGACTGATCACTGAGCACAAGATAGACTGAAGATAGACTTCATCTAGGTTAGCTCTTAGCCCCCCCTGTTCTTCAGAGATCTGGACCTGACGAAGCCTCAGACTCTGAGATGACCCCCCAACACACACACACACACACACACACACACACACACCGTCTCTGACCTCCATCAGTCCTTCATCCCGGCGAACTCCACCTTCGATTTCACGATCGATAAATCGTTGAGCTTCCTCTCCGGCTTGGTTACAGCTGTGTGTGTGTGTGTGTGTGTGTGTGTGTGTGTGTGTGTGTGTGTGTGTGTGTGTGTGCTCCTCTGAATGTAGGCCATGACAGTGAAAGAATGTAAAGCAGTGAGGGGAGAGGGGGAGAGCAGCGGGGCCTGGGCCCTCTCAGCTCAGCGTCTTTGTGACGGCTGGCGGTCTGACAGGCTGTGCAGCCTCAGATAAGTGCAGCACATTAGAGCTCTGCAGTTCATTCATCTGGAGACTCCGTCAATACCAGCGCCCTGAAAACCAGCGCTGAGTGTGTGTGAGTGTTTGTGAATGTAGGCCAGGAGAGGAGCAGAGGGGTAAGTACACTGGGCCGAAGGATTCTGGCCCGGAGTCAAAGCCGCTCTCTTTAGTCCTCTGAGGGAGGCGGGCAGAGAGGAACCCAGAAGATTCAGAACTTCTTACAGACTGAATGGACGGAGAAGATATTTATTTATACTTTTATATTTATCAATACATGTGAGGGGAATCATTTACAGTCAACTGAACAGAGTGACACAGCTCGAGGAGGACTCAGTGATGAATGACACCTTGATTTTTTATCATTTTAAGACCCATCAAGAGACTGACAATACCAATTAGCTTAATGAATGAATTAGCGATGCAGAATATGGATGTTTTGAGCTGATACTGATGAATTTTAACACCCTGCTCCTGGTAACAAAGTGTCATTTCTGCTCCCCTGAGGATCAACAGCTTCAGATTTATTGATCAGAGATGCATCGATATTATCAGCTCTCCCTGAAGTCTCCATCATTACCTCACAGACCGAGAGCTCTGACTCTTCATGTGTTCAGTCTCTGGGACTCGGAGCTCTCCTGAGCTGCAGTGACGTCTTACGTCTTCATGTTAAAGTCTTCATCACTGTCACACTCAGCATCCTCTCTGGACCAACGTCAGAAGTCCGTCTGTCCGGGGTCAGACTTGTGACCCTGATGTTGTGGATCAGACTGTGAGTGTGTGTAGAGATCACATCATCCAGGGCAGGTAGAGTCTGCAGAGGAGACTCAGGATCCAGATATGAGCTGCTGGAGTCCTCGGTCTTTACCTGGAGGAAGGTGATCATTGACTCAAAGATTAGTTGTTTTAAACTTGAGGACTGTGTTCCTCCTCTCTGAATACTTGCAGCTCATGTTTTGTAAACTATAATCATGTCCTCCTCTGAAGCAGTGAAAACATCCACACCGGTGACGCCATCTTTACTCTCCTCAGCTTGTTGCAGCTGCTCTTCTTCTTCTTTTTCTCTGGATGTAATAACAGATCTGTGTAAGCGTGTGTCAGCATGATGTTTTTAATTGGATTAAATTCTATAATCTGAAAACTGCATGATAATTAAATACTCACCTTCATATAATTTACATTATGGTAATAAATATACCTCTGTCACTTTAAAACTTTCTCCCAACACTAACACGTCTCTAAATCCTCCCTCAGGATGCGTCTTTAGTTCCTCAGGTCCTGACCCTCTTGCTGTAGAGGACCTGGCTCTCTGTAACGACGGTGTCTCTGGGTCGAGTCCAGCTCACAGTTCTGCCTCTCTTCTCGAGTAAAACCAGCTAAAGAGCTAATGATCTAGACGGGCCAAGAAACCCGGGTGGTCCCTGACCGCCGGCTTGTTATAATCTCATCATTTCCATAATCCTCCGGCGGAGCTTCTCTCCGTCTGTGACTCACGTAAACCTGAGCTGAACTGTGGAGCGCTGTAACAGACTCAGGGTGACTCAGATTAACGGAGGATCTGCTCAAACACTGTCGTGATGTGTCGGCTCTACTTTAACGCCTTAGCTCTACTCCTGCTGTCTGAAGCTGAAACATCCACAGGTGAAAACTAGAAAAAATAACCTGAACTCTGCAGGAGTGTGTACGAGGCAGACTTTAAAAACATGTTTGATTTATTTTACTCTCTCTGTCGTGTGTGATGATCCAGGATTAACATTCACACTGCTTAATCTGATAACAGAACAGAGGAGTATCAGATCTCTCATCGTCTCCTTCATAAACTAAAGAACTGTTTGAACACAGAGAACAGGAACTCAGCTGACTGAGGGAGAGCGTTTCTAAACCACAGACATTAATGTTGAAGCTACAAACATCCATAACTTCACTAAAGTGTCTGATATTAAACTCTCTCTAACATACAACATGGATAAATATCTCTCACCAAGATAATCTGACTTCATATAACATCTCAGCAGAGGTCATGACGTATCAACACAACATGGGGCGCATCCTCAACCCTGCCTGAGATACCAGACCAGGTATAAACTCGATCACAATCAGAGAGGCGAAGTACTGACATAACAGAACATGTAATGACTGTTCAATATTTGGTACGAGGAATTATTACACCTGCTGCATTCTTAGAGGTGAACTGTCTCATGGGCACATCAAAACAAACTCATGCACACAAGATAATAACTTGTGCACAAAAGACAGTTTACACTTGTGTGAGGAGCTTCAGGT
Organism: Notolabrus celidotus; assembly: GCF_009762535.1. NCBI lineage: Eukaryota > Metazoa > Chordata > Actinopteri > Labriformes > Labridae > Notolabrus > Notolabrus celidotus. Next base: position 18,474,523 of record NC_048290.1, read on the forward strand.
GATCTGTAGTTTTGGATCAGAGCTTGTTCAGTCTACTCTCTTTGGTTTGAGTCGTCCGTTAAAGACAGACTGAGAGGGAATAAATCATCTTATTAGAAATCAAAGTGACATTAAATATTTTAATACTTCGTGAAAGAAAAGCTTGAATGTACTTTTGGTGTAGATATCTTTAACAGTGATCACAGTTTTAATCCTCTACAGGGAGATAAATGCTCCGACTGCTCTGTGGACTGTCTGCTGACTCTGGATCAGGAGGAGCCGATCAATAACGTCTGATTGACACCCAGAGAGTCAGCTCCTATCCTCAGAGAGAAAATTCAGAGTCTCTTAGATCAGACTGAACCACCGTTTCTGATTCTCATCAAGTCCTTTAAAATAACAGTAAATGTAGGATGGAGTCTGAATGATATTTATTCTCTGTGTTAGTGTGAGAGATGGAGGTCTCAAACAACCTGCAGAGACATCGGGTGAACTTTATTTCATCTTGAAGACATTCTGAGTCACTGATCTGGGTTTCATGTGACTTAAGAGTTACTGCTGACCTTACAAACCCAGATATTAGGTTCATAACTCTACTGGCCACCAGATGGTAGTGTAGTTACTATATAAATTATGGGCTGCAGGATCTCTGGATACTGTCTAGAGCATCCTCTGCAGCATGAATGTGTCCTTTAAAAGTGCTCTGAGCGAAACCAGTAAAATGTGTTGGACTGAATTAAAAGTTATAAAATCACTTTTTAAAACATTTAAGAAAAACAATCCATCCATGACAGATTTATTTCAGCGCTGTTGTTTCAGTCTGACTCACTTTTAATGTTTCTAATAAACTGAATCATGAGATCAGATCATACTTTGGATCTTCTTTTAAAAAAAGATGATAATTTTAAATAAAGCCTCCAGACATGTTTTCTTTTACTCATCATTATTTAATTTCCTGAATGTAAAATCTTTATGTACAGACATTAAAAATGTGACAGTTTGTGTTAAACCTGTTAAAGATGGAGGACAGAAGCAGAGATATTAGCATGTAGCTTTGATTGGATGATAGCCGATAAGAAGCTGAATGAATCCATCAGAGGATGGAGGCAGTGAGTGAAGGAGGCCTGACGCTGACAGGCAGCATGAAATCTGTCCCACGTTAACGTCTTCTTGTCTCAGAGACGGGACGAGGAGCGCCTTCAGCTCCACTACGTCTCCTCCTGTTTCCCGCCCATCGCTCTCTCAGCTCCTCTGACTCCACGTCAGTCTCGTCCTCTCAGCCTGACGTCGTCTGAGAGTGAGACTGTCAGGCCTCTTTAAACGCCTGTCTGGGAACAGACAGACATACAAGTGACAGACAGACAGGTGTCTGAGCAGCTTCAGTCTGTCTACTGACCCGTCTTCTTGTCTTTCTGGAAACTGAAGCTGGTCCTGCGGCTCAGTTTTCTCTGTTTCTGGGCAAAGTAATCGGCCCGAGAGGTGCTGGCCCGAGACTCCAGGATGTAGTTCACCTGAAGGTAGAGAGTGATAACAACACGGGTCATCATGTGATGGTTTAACTGATTATCACAATCAATCAATCAATCAATCAATCAATCAATCAATCAAATCAATCAAATCAATCAAATCAAATCAATCAATCAGTCTTTATTTATATAACTCGTCTCCTCAGACTCTTTCCAAACAGAGCAGGTCTAGACCGTACTCTATGTTCTACTATTAACAAAGACCCAACATCAAGACAGGATAAGATCCAGTCCCCTCTTACAGACAGGACTCAGTCTGATCTCATCTTAATCCACCATGAGCAGAGCACTTTGCAGCATTTAGCAAGTTACAGTGGCAAAGACAAACTTCCTTTAACAGGCAGAAACATCCAGCAGGACCAGACTCATCCATACAATATCATTAATGTTCTGATCTGCTCACAACCAGATTTTTAAGAGCTCATAGACTTCTGAGAAGTTCTCATGAAGCTAATATGTTCCTGTAATAAGATGTTTGTTAAACATCATCTTTTATTGATGTGCACTTACTGAAGCTAAAGAACTGAATGAAAGCTGAAACACGTCATGATTAAAATGTTTGCACAGGGCAGAGGGATACCTGAGAGGCAGAGAAACTGCTGTGAAATAATAGTCAGTACGTTTGTACGATAACTGTTCAAGTGTTTTCTACTTTTCACACACTTTACAGGTTCTTAATAAAGTATTATGTGATTCATGTGAATCAGATCCAAGTTCTAAGTAAGAACCCTAAACAGTAAGGATTCCAGACTTGACTTGAACTCAAGCTTCTGTGACCTGACTCTCACACTGATCCGGACGCTGTCTGATGAAGTATTTTACAATAGATTCATGAAAATGAAACGTCTTAAAGTACCAACATCTTTGAAACCATGATGTTCAGTTTCACTTTAGGGGGTACTTCCCAGTTTCATAGTTCTTTTGAAGAGACTGATTTCAACATGTGATCCTATCCTCTAGCTTTAATCCAGTTAGATTACCTTTCAACAAAGACACCCTGGAGGTCATGGTAAGAACAGTTTAAAGCCCAGACTCTGAACCTGTAAAGATTTATCTTAAGAAGAGAGAAACCCTGGGTCAGGACCAGGACCAGGACTCACCTTCAGCACTATTTCATTGACCGTAGCAGCATCAGACTCAAAGTAGAGAGGCTTGTAGTCGTGGTTGCTGAGATAAGTGACTTTAAAAATGGCGTGACCTGAAAGAAATGGAGGAGAAGAAGGTTAATGGGATGGAAATGAAGACCTCGCACCGCTACCTCTCCTCTAACCGCTGATCTCCTGTCAGATCTAAAACCACGAAGAATCAGACACATAGACAAACTGTACATGCATGATCCTAAAGGTAGAGTCAGCCTGACTTTCAGGCGATTCTGGTCTCATGATGAGAGGAAGGTGTTCAGACAAGAAACTGATCAGGTTTGGTACATTTACTCAGTTTTCCTGAACAGAATCCAAGTGACAGAAACAACTAGAGACTAGTGGTGCAACGGCTCATTGTTGATCCGTGATCCGTACGGATGCCTCTCCATGGTTCGGCACGGACATGGTCCGCGGATCGGTTGATGAAAAAAGTTGCGCGTGTTCACGTGAGGACCGCATGTTCAATCCACACTCACTCGTCAAGCGCAGCTGTTGTCATGGCAAGTGAAGGAGCAGAGGGACTTGAAAAACCTCCTGCATCTTGTAAGTCACATGTATTGGAGCATTTTGGTTTCCCTGTGAAATACAGTGAATGCTGAATGTGCTTGAGCCATGTTATGAAACTCTGTTGCGCACCCACTAGACCAGAGGCCATCAATATGTGGCCCGCGGGCCACATCCGGCCGCCTATTTGTGGCCCCCGAACTGTTATTCCTTCACTCTGTGTTTTGGTCGGGTCACCGTGTGTTTACCGGAACTTGTCTCCATGTCAACGATACGCAGACAGGCTGTTACTGGGTCACTGAGAGTCCACTGCTGCGAGTGCAATTTTTAACTTCCACTTTTGTTTATGGAGCGGTTCGCATATTGGCACTTTGCCAGCTGTAGAACCCTAGAATGCACGAAAAAGGTGTGTTCACAGTTTGCAGCTCAAAGAAAAGTGGACGGTGAAAATCAGCAAATGAAAGAAGAATGGAGTGAAACTTTTGAAGTGAAACTTTTGAAGTGAAACTTTTGAAGTGAAACTTTTGAAGTGAAACTTTTGAAGTGAAACTTTTGAAGTGAAACTTTTGAAGTTCCTCTGCTCCTTCACTTGCCATGCCATGAAATGCAGTGAATGAGGCAGGACTGGGCCCACATATAGGGTGCTTTGCACAAGCTGTACATTTTGAGTTGAATCTTGTTTTTATTTAATGGGCAAAAGTTTACAAGGGTTTTACAAAATAAATGGAGGACAAAGTTATATTTGTCTTGTCTTCTTTTTTTTTTTGACTCAAAACCGTGATCCGATCCGAACCGTGAGTTTTTTGATCCGTTGCACCCCTACTAGAGACCTTAAAAGAACCCTTCAAAGCAGAACAATCAATCTAATAATCTGATCCTTATGTGTGTGTGTGTGTGTGTGTGTGTGTGTGTGTGTGTGTGTGTGTGTGTGTGTGTGTGTGTGTGTGTGTGTGTGTGTGTGTGTGTGTGTGTTTGTTTGTGTGTGTGTGTGTTCACTCACTGGGGCTCCTCTCCTCTACGAGGTCACAGGCACAGAGGTGGTCTGAGTCGATGGAGATCGGTTTCTGTCGGATCCAGAACTTGGTGCTGGCCTTCTGATTGGTGACAGGATCGATCTCCACTTTCTCTCCTGAAATGCCTGAACGGGAAAAAAAACACAGATTTCAAACACGATTCAGGATTCATCATCATTCATTTAACTATTTATTCTTATTGTCATTTTGATCCTTTAACACATATTTTATTGTAGTTGTTGTGAATTAGTCTCTACTTCAAAATCCAGTTTTGTTTTCAATACATTTCTCATTTATTTTATTTCTGCTTCTGTCTCGTTTTTCAGTCGCTGTAAAGAACTTTGAATTGCGTTTGTATGAAAGATGCTTTATAAATAAAGCTTGATTGATTGATCAGAGACGAGGAGCATTGAGGAACATTAGGACAGGTAATAATAATAATAATAATAATACATTTTATTTATATAGCGCTTTTCACAGAACTCAAAGACACTTCACAAATAGCACTAAATAAAAGACACAATAAAAGAAACAAGTTAGAAACACAGTGGAAATAAAAACATTAACAATTAGGTGAGATGAAACAGAGAGGAGGGACAGGGGGTCGTGTCTGACACTCCAGCAGACTGAGCGAGGAGGTTTAATTTGACTGGTTTTAATTTACTGAATACAAAACAGGATGTGTTGAGATAGTTTGTCATGTTTCTTCCCCACATCATGAGCATCTGAGCCTGGTTTTGGCTCCCCCTGCTGGGATGTTGGTGCAGTTTCTGTGTAGGTACAGTATGTTAACAGAGCTGAACAGGGCATCTCACATCAAACGTGTGCTGCAATAAAAGCTGTTTACTCCCCTGAAGGATGCATGCTGCTGAGATGTGTCAGACTTTATTTAAAGGTCTAAATCACTGCTCTGTGTATGCATTAGAACGTTTAAACTTTATGAAATAGTGTCTTATTTTTATTAGGATGTCTACATGGAAACAAACTAACTCAGTCTGAGCCCTCACACCTTTTGATTTGTGTACTTATTTCAAAATTCACGTATTCTCAAATAGTTGCCCTGTGTGACTGTGTTTGTTTCATATTTTGTTCGCGCTGCTTGTCGTCTAAATGTTTGTATCTTTCACTCTCGCCCGTTTGCATCAGGGACCAGGAGAAACATAGTTTTGTTTCTTTAAATTGTAAAAACAGAAGACAGTAAAGTCTCTAAGCTGCAAAGTCTTCTCATGAAGTTATATAATCTTGTAGTTAAAAAAAACAATCACTCCAGATTTCCCCTACAAACACGTGAATGTGTAACCTGTAGCTGAAAAGAAATCACAGCACAGCAACTTGTTCTCAGGTATGTGTGCATACCTAGCTGGACGTCTGTGGTGAATCGCAGCTTGTGGATCATACTGATCTTAAAGGACTTGTAGTGGTGGCTGCTCAGCATGTCCTGCACCGTGGTGATGTCGATGGGAGGGTCTTCTTCTGAGCTCTCCTCTCCTCTGGAACCTGGACACCAGAGAATATCAGAAACACGTCTCAATGTGTGAAACGTCACCTTATGATAGGCTTCACTACAATACCTCATCTCTCCTCAGGCGTTTGCAGTTTAAAGCTTTAACGTCTCTGCAGCCTGTCAGAGAAGAGATTAAAGAAGCTGTTCTCCTTCAGGTGTCACTTACTGTTTTCTCTGACCAGACAAAACTCCAGAGTGCTCTGAATCTCCAGCGTGGCGTCCAAGTCTACGGCGACGTTCGGCTCCGTCTGCTTCTCCAGACGATACAGCGGACCTGAAGGAAGGAAGGAATGACAGAAGGAAGGAAGGAAGGAAGGAAGGAAGGAAGGCGACAGAAACACAGATCAGATTTGTTGCTCAAGTCTTCAGTTTTTTAATTATTCTTTGCAATGTTTTATCTTTAATTCATTTTTTATGTCCATTCCTGAGAGTCTGAATGAAACCAAACTCGGACAATGATGGGGCTCAGATGTTGTTTGTTTGTCTGCTAATGTTTGTTGTTTTATCACAACTCAGAATTAAATTAACTATTTGGACAATTAAACATTTGTTTACATCACTAAGTCTGCGATGATGATCGATCCCAAAACCTAAACATGATTTAACAGTTTTCATGTGAGTACTTTAAAGATCTGCTACCTGAGTGAAGACAGGAAACAAAGTCCTGACCGAGAACCTCTGGAGGAACTCTGAACGTCCTCGTGGAGGGAGGCTGAATGAATGTGACTCTGAGATTAAACAGTGTGATCAATACTCGTCTATATGTTAATGAGACAACAGACCTACCGTGTGTGTGTGTGTGTGTGTGTGTGTGTGTGTGTGTGTGTGTGTGTGTGTGTGTGTGTGTGTGTGTGTGTGAGTGTGTGTGTGTGTGTGTGTGTGTGTGTGTGTGTATCAGGCTAACAAAGACTGTGTGCATTCATAATCTCCCCATCTTTAATATATGGCTCCTCTCTGGAGATGGAACAGGATAATAAACAGAAGCTGCTCTTCAGACAGAAACATGCAGACTGATCTGAAGTCTCTCTCAGACTCTGTGAGTCATAATGAACTCAGACAAACTTCAGGTTTTATCTAAAGTTCATTCACAGGGTAACAAAACACAGGGAGGATGAAATACTCCGTACAAGGACAAAACTTCAACAAGAATAGAGGAAAGGAGGTCGGGTGAGTTATACCTGCGTGTTTACCTGAGCCTTTCTGAGAACCTTTCCTCTTCTTCAGAGCTTTCTGCAGGATTTCCTTCATGGTCACCTTCATACTGTCCACGGGGATCAGAGAGAAGCCGTGAGCAGCATTTCTAAACAGGGAGGGAAAGAGGAAAGGGTTAAATTAGACTCTGTATCTGTGTCATCAAAAACAGAACAGCTCAGTTACAGACGAGGAAGCTGGAGTTCATCCAAAACAATCAACGTGTGCCCACGCATTTCTTTATCCAAGATCCCAAACTGCAAAATAAGGACATGCATCTTCACAGGGCAGCAGCAGCATTATAAACTATCCAAACATTTGATCATCTTGTATATTTTTTACTCTTTAATGTTAACATTTCCTCTGACATTAATGTACCTGATGTAACTTTAGTAGTTCAGTTCCCTAACAGTAAATACTTCAATCTTTAAAATCAAAAATCAATCATGTGTGTGAAATATCTGCTCCTCTTCTCAATCCTTCATCTACACCTCAAAGTCAGAGGACGTGTTTGGAGCACGATGCTGGATGTCCTCACACACCTGGACATCATCCAGATCATCACATCCCTCAGATATTTGTTAGAGCACAAACACTTTCTGTATTGAACTCACATTCTGACGAACAACGACTGTCTTGAGGCGAGACCCGGCGACGAGTATTTCTCCACCAGAGCCAGCGTGCTGAAACCAAACTTGTGGATCGGCTCGTTGGAGTCCAGCGGAGGAAAGTCGGTGTCCACCTCCCCGTCGTCCTCTGCAATGTGGAGGCAGTACGCGTTCACATTCTCGCTGCATGGAAGAAGAGTTTGTTACACAGACGTTCACAGGAAGTTAAATTAACGATGGATTGTGTGTGCACTGACTTGAGTTTGGGTTCTCGCCCCTCGCTCGTGTACTGCCAGCAAATGAGTCCGATGAGGTCGTGGACACGGGCGTTGGCGATGGTCACCACGGTCATGGGGTGAATTTTCTCCTGAGCCATTTGCATGGAGAGGTAGACGTCAATCTTCTTTGTGGCCGTCGTGCCGATGTGGCCCTGAAGAAAAAACAGGAAGCATCATTACATCGCTCTTTACTCGCTCAGGTGGGGGCCTCATGTTTTCATATCAGTGGGTTCTTAAAGATGGATAGGTGTCTCCTGTAGACTTCTCCATCCTGCAGTGGGTGAACAGGCTGACATGTCTACAACATCATCCTTGATGGATCAAAGTGAGTCCACTAACAGGTCTTGTTTTTGTCCCTCACAGGCTCAGGTTGTTATTCTAAGAGTCTCTGCAGGGATCCTTTATGCAATCATACTTAGACTAAGGTCCTTTTTGGGGACCACAAACAGGTTTCATTGGTCACTTCCTGACACCAGACAATCATTTTATCCTGCAGAGAGCACAAGTTGCTTGTCACCTCTGTCTCAATCAGACAGTGTTTAAGTGATTGTGTGACATTCAGGAATTCAAAACCAACAAAATGTTTTTCTAACACACAATAACACAAACAAACTTAAGGGATCAAGGCAACAAACAACTCCTGCCTTCTGCGAGCTTAATGTTTCTGTCAGTGAAGTACGTGTGTGTGTGTGTGTGTGTGTGTGTGTGTGTGTGTGTGTGTGTGTGTGTGTGTGTGTGTGTGTGTGTGTGTGTGTGTGTGTGTGTGTGTGTGTGTGTGTGTGTGTGTGTGTGTGTAGAGGAGATGTAACAGTTCTGTGTGATTAAAATCATCTTCCTCTGGACCTCTTAGGATGTTCTTTGACCCCAACACATGAAACAATAAGGCCTTCAGTTTAAATGAAAGTAGATCATTAACCTCAAAGGCTCAGCTTGGTCTTGGTCCAGTTTTGAGTGTACGAAACAAACCCTGATGGAGAGCTAACATGGGATTTCTCACCTTTCCGTCAAATTTGGAGTATTCATTGAAGGGGTTGTTGAGTTGTTGAGGACACTGCTCCAGCCGCAGCGAGAGGGTGGATTTGGTACCTGAACTCCGAGGCCGGTCCTTTAAGTCCCGTTTTTCAAAAAGTATCCCCAGATCCTCCACTGCTCAGAGAACAAGAAGACCGGTTATTTTAAACATAATGACTTTATTCTTACTGCAGGAATAAATCTAAACTTTGGATAGAAGTGTATCGTCTGTTTAACAGGAGGCAGAAAGCAACATCTCCCTCTCAGAGTGTGTGTGATAACGTCCCCGTCCTGTGATCAGATTTGATCAAATCATGTGAAGTATTTTTCAAAACGAACAGGATCTTAAACCCAGATTACATACAGTTCAGGTTTTAATCTGGATTAAACCTTTTTGTGTTTACGAGGAAATTTAAAGAAGGATTTAGGCGCTTTGACCCCAAAATCTGGATTATTCTGGTCTCAGCGAGAAGGGTGGATTCCATGAACATTACGTGATACAACATTAAATTAGTCAAAAGATTCAACAGTTGTTTCATGCAGCGATGTCATCATCCTTTACATATTAACTCATAGTTTGTGCATGAAAAATATTAAAGTTACTTCAACCCACCTGCAGGATAATAAAGATAATAAATAAAAAAAAGTGATCGGTCATATATTAGTCTACTTTCTACGGAAGAGGATTAGGGCCACTGGAAAAAACTGTTTTAGGTCCAATATTTTTTTTTAATTAATATTCTGACTTTTTCTCAGAATTCTGACTTTAATCTTAGAATATTGACTTTTTTCTCAGAATTAGAATTCTGACTTGAATCTCAGAATAATAATAATTAAAAAAATATATAGGACCTTAATTTTTTTTCAGTGGCCCTAAACCTCTTCCATAACTTTCAGACATTTATTTTATATTATTCTATTTTTATTTTATTTTACATCTTCTTTTATTTTATATCTTATTGTCTTTAATTTTATATCTTATTGTATTCCTTCTTCTATTAATATCTAACTTTCTTACACACTGTTTATGAGAGCTCTGTAATGCCCGTATTTCCCTCCCCGGGATAAATAAAGTATTTCTGATTCTTTGCTGCGTTACAGAGACTCTACCTGAAGCAGGAACAGGAGGGTTATTTGTATGTAGTGAATAGTTACCTGACTGTGAGGACGACCTCTCTTTCCACTGAACGTTTTTACATTTGATTTGGTTCTGTCGTTCCTTTCTTAACCTTTCAAGTCTTTGGGCTGAAACAAGAGAACAAGGTTTTAATTTCAGTCATAGAAAAAAAAATCCAACAATCCAAAAAACCTGGATAGGAGAAATGTCGTTAAGTTAAAAACAACACAAACTGAAAGAAGAAGACAAATGAGGGCAACACAGCACACTGAATATTAACCATGTGATGATCTGACTGTCTGTGACCTCCCTGTAGAGACAAACACACACACAAACACACACACTTCATAAAAACATGTCGTCCGCCCCTCGTATCTTACCAGCTGCCCCGGGTTTCTCTCGGCTCTCTGGTTGCAGTCCTGATGAGAACAGCCAACACAGATCAGTGCTCAGGTCTGAAATCTACCCACAACCAGGACCAGAACCAGGACCAGCACTCCACCAAACTCAGTGCCAAACACTAAAGAGAGCCTAAAGGAGACATCCGGTCTGCCTTTGGACTCCCTCTGTCCCCCCCAAAACCACAGTTACCTTCAAAATTAAAAACCTGGATGATGATTCTTTAAAGTCGTCATAATAAAACACCCACATCTCAGATCACACACAGAACACTCGTTTCATGATTTCATGTCAATCAGGACAATAAAACTGGAGATTAAAGAGGCTTCAACAAGAGAATCAGGAAACTAAAACTAAACTCTGACATGTGACGTCTGTGAAAATGAAACGCTAACGACAGATCTCCAGCTGGACTAAACTGGATCACACATTCTGCTTTAAGCTCCTCTGCTGCTTCGACGCTCAGTCTGGTGTCTCCTTCGTCCAGCTCTCACTTCAGTGTCGTGTTTATGCAGACTAGAGATAAGAAGCAGGAGCTGCTGCCGAGATCAGGGACAGTAAAACTAAAAACATGTGAGGACCGTCTGACACCGAAATCCATTAGAAGATCACTTCTAAGACCGGGACACAAACATCACTGGAGCCCTATGATTTCCGCGTTCATGATATCACAGAATAGGCCAATAAGAATGGAATCTAGTGTTAAACGCGGAATATCGCAGAACTTGACATAATGTGACTGAAATGGTGTCATCATGAGGAGAAGGAACGTTTGTCCATGCATCTCCTCACAAACACTCACCCGTTCCCTCCTGAAATAAACAACATGTAAAAGCGGCCACAAGAAACACCGACTAAGTCTGCAAAAAAACTATGAAACTCATCCCTTACTCCAAAATACAGAGCTGAACAGTTCCCAAATGACTTCTGTGTGTCGGGTGACATGCTTTTTTGCAAATTCTGCCAACATACTGTTGATAGGAAACGTAAAAATATGTGTGATGACCACTTGTCGTCCAAAAGCCATGGGAAAAACAGAGAAAAACAATTAGTGCTATAAGCACTTTATACTTCTATCACTTATTCGTACATTGTTGTGTTACAACATTATGTTTGCATCAATACATTTAAAGATTTTTGTATTTCATTTACGGACATTTTATTCACTGACACAAAAATCACACACTATGTGGTGGGGAAATAAGTGTCAAGGGTAAAAAACTGAATTCTAAAAAATGAAATGGATTTCATTGGGCCCTACGCCCCAGGTGAACCCACACAAAGACCAGAGGGGGGAGGCAGATCCAACTTCACAAATATCATGTGCATCAAGGTAGAACTGCAGCTAGTAAATACGTACTCTTACTGTTTGTTTGACACGACTGATTATTTTATTTCAGAGGACTTTGAGTTTTATGAATCAACATCTGTTTGGTCTCTAAAAGGTCAGAAATATATGAAACAATGTGGGTCAGTGTTTCCTGAAGCCAAAGACGACATCCTAAAACGTCAACCCAAAGAAATTCTGTTTACTGTCACGTGCTGTGTTTATATTTCCTGACTCCTCTCTCACCATAGCTCTCATGAAGTCTGACAGATTGATGAACGCTGATTTGACGTCAGAATCAAGACAATACTCTGACTCTGTCTGTTTGATTGAAGGGGTAAAAGAGTATTAGTTCATGTTAATCTGATCTGAGATACTCACCAAACTGAGGTTAGTAACATACACACAATGAGCTGCAGTCTGACCCCACGCTGACACACGATTAGACCAACATCCCCCCAAAACAGCAGCAGAGCCAGCTCTGACTCTTCCCCGTGAGGAGAGGGCAGGAAGCCGACCCTCCTGACATGTCACTGCCAGGTGACCATGATGTTTACCTGTGTTTGAGCGCCGCCGGATGCCAAAGTCCCAGCTGGAGGTGATGTCCATGGACTGGGAGAGGTCACAGGCGTGATTGTCCGTCACACTGGTCCCCCCCTCGCTCAGAGAACCGGAACCGGTCGACCCACAGCTGCTGCCGGGCACCAGAGCCAGCTGGCACTTCTCCAGATCCACATCCTGGTCGATCAGGACCATCTCACACATCCCCGTGTCATCACTGGTCACATGAGACTGTCTGATGTGGGCCAGGATAATGGCTGGATTGTCCAAGAAAGCCATTTCCTCTGCGACGTGAGGAGCGGCTTAAAGCTGTGGGTGCTCTCTTCTTCTCTCTCTTCGCTGAAAGCCAGAGGACCTTTCACGTCCTTCACTTTCTCTCTGAGAGCGTTAAAGTGGAGGCTGACGACGAGTGGAGAGCAGTCATCTTTTCCATCTCCTTCTCTCCGTTACTCTCTCCGATCAGAGGCGGGAAACAACCGAGTACCTGTGAGGAGAGAGAGAAAGAGAGAGAACACTTAACACTCTGAGCTGTGTGGAAATGATCTGTAAGCTTGAGAGTTAAAAACATTCTGTATTTATGTTTATTATTCTAAATGGTTATGTTAGTTATTGTGAAGAACAACTTTCATTTGGTACATTTCAATCATTCAAAGATACAACATGGAATCAAACATTATCACAGTCTGTGTTGAAAAGAAACAAACATCTGGACGGTTGAGAGATGATGCTGCGTGATCCGTTAAAGTGATGCCAGAAACCCTGACAAAGAGGAAGTTTGATCGATCAGTTCATCTTTATTTACAGAAGTGACCTCAGGACACCTTCCACAGCGAGTAGGTCCAGACTGTACAGAGGTCCCACATTAGTCCACCATCAGCTGTTTACTGTGATCCCAAAACAAAAACAAAGGAGCTTTGCTTCACTGGTTGCGTGTAGCTGGGTCCTGCAGTCTGTTAAAGGTAGGTCGGGATGTCGGCCAAACAGGAAGCAGGAGGAGGCGGGGGCACACTCACACTTTGCGTTGCAGTAGTGATGTCTGGTTTCTGTAATAACACCACAAACAGCACAGACTCGACCTGCTGTATTTAAATGCTCTATATGTTCTGTAAAGTGAAGCACCGTGAGATAACTTTGCTGCTACACAAATAGAAAGTGACTGATTGAAACGTTGATGTGTTATCGGAGCGTGTGCATGTTTCAACCACAAGAACCCGGGTCTAAGTTTGCTTCCTAGGTAGTTATCAGGGGTAGGTATGGCCTCCTGAAAAGCACCTGCTGGGTGGTAGTACTTTCCAAAGGTCTAGGAACTTTTGGGGGCGGGGCCTGCAGTGCTGAACGTTAACCACAGTGTGTTTATTTCACCTGCCGTCAACAATAACATCACACACACCTGTGATTCACTCGGTTTAATAACTGTGTAGTAGTCATCATCTCTGAGCCTGACGTGTGCATCTCTGTCACTGTGTTTGTTCCTCCTTATCGTTTATCTGCTGTTTACATGTTGCAATATTTCTATATGTTTCAATTTTTTTATCTTGTCTACTGCCGCTCACATGATTGTCAAAAACAAAATGTTGTTGAGTGCACACAATGACAATATTGTCCATCTGTAACATAGACTGGATAAAATATGGATGAAGTATCCGTGACGTCACCCATCTGTTTTCTGAAGCGCTGTTTTGAGGCCAATCATCGTCGGCAGCCATATTGCTGCTGTCGACATTGTGACGTAAAGAGGCGGAGTTTGAGCCTCCTAGCCAACATCTACAGTGTTCCCGCCTGTCAATCAAGTCAGCTGTGCCTCTCATTGGAAGACTCGTAATCTCAATATCTTTTAAATTGTCGCGTTAGAAAAAAAAATCACCCACCGCACAGTGTGTGCCGATCGAGAAATGAGCTATCCAGACTACACTCGTCTTTTGTACCAGGCTGTAAACATGTTTATTTCTGCTGTAAAGATCAGGTTTTTTGAATTGGTTTGTATGTGGTTTCTGGTACTTCCGAAGCCAGCCTCAAGAGGATCCTCGATGAACTGCAGTTTTTAACACTTCCGCATTGGACTCATATTTTTAGACCGGAGGTTGCCGCTTGATCTGTACCTTAAAATATTACACATGTACCTTTAACAGCAGTTAAAAATACATCTTATTTATAGAATTTCCCTTCCAGAGATGAATAGCGTGTATCTTCTATTTTTCTTTTTCTTCTTCGTCTTCTATTTCCCACCATGATTCAGGGATTTTTTGGGGGTTAATACTAAACCAGAAATCTCGCCACTGAAAGTCTTGTCCCCTCAGTTCCAGCTTTCAGTCTCATAAATGTGTTCATGGAGATTACAGTCTCGTGAAGTCCAGAGTGCAGGCCCTTTGTTCTTTAAATCAGAGTAAATCTGTACTGTAATACTTTATTTATGGTCAGTTATTTATTAATCATTTGACACTTTAGATCCTGACATGTGATGGGACAGCCCAAGAGGCCAAACAGTGACCTGAGAGTCTGTTACCTGATCCCTGTGTGTGCTGACAGTGGATAAATGTCCTTAGAGGAGACTCTCCTGTTTACACTGAGAACATGTTTGAAGTTAAAACTCAGAGAGATCTGTGTGAGGGCAAAACAAGCCAAACCCACTGTGTCACATCAGCTGTTTGTTAGCATGCTAATACTGAGACGTTCAGCAGTATAATAATCTAATCTGACTTTAGCAAACTCACAAACAGACAGAGAGCCTTACACAGGTTATAAAGTCTGTGTGGGGATTAACCCTGGAGATTAAATTACATCTAACACTGAAGCTAACTGTAGTGCTAAGCTGTAGTTCTGATGTAAAGTTTGTCTCTTTAAAACAAACACTCAGCATGTCAGCTTGATGTTTAGCTTCACTTAAAGAGGAGGTTGTTCTGTTGTTTCTGTGGTTTTCAGCGAGTCTACAACTTCCTTTCTTTACACAGAACTAAATTAAACAGACAAGAATCCCGGTGACTTCACTAGTTTGACGTTAGCTCTGCGTCTAGCTGCTAGCTAAGTGACTAACTTAACATAGTAAACAAAAGCTGCATCATCGCTCAGCAACTCTAAGACTCAAAGTTGAGACTTTAATTATTATTAATCTAAAATGTCAGAGTAATCTGTGTCTGATTTATCTCCTCAGCTCGTTAGCTTGTTAAGCTAACATCACTGAATCCCTTTATTGGACAGCTAGCAGCGGTTAGCTGAGCAGCTAATCTAGCCTCCCTAAGCAGGTAACGTAAATTAAACAGAGTCAAACCTTCAGAAGTCACATCCGAGGAGGGAAACAGATCTCCACGCTTCCCCATTTTATCCACGCATACTCCCAGTCCTGACAGTATCCGTGTTCATACGTGATGAAGCACTACAGCAACATCATAATACAACCACAGCTCAAAGCTAACCGCTGAGCCCAACCGGAAACAGCACCGGATCACTTCCGGGTCAATTACTTCAGAATAAAACACGATTTGGAACAACGAAGGTCTAATTAATTAATTAATTAATTAATTGATTAAATGAAAAGAAACAAAATATCGGTTATATGTGTCTTTAACAATATTAGAAATGTAATTTAGTATGCATGTTTTTTTTAAAGAAAAACAAGAAAAACATTTGAAAATCTAAGAAAATTTAAAAATGATAAAGCAAAATAAACAAAAAAATCTTTCATACAAATAAAAAAGATACATTACAAAATTAAACAGTTAGAAGAGGGGTTCTCAAACTTTTTTGGCTTGTGTAACCCCTTTCAAAAACAACAAAGAACCCCCGTGTATGGCCGAAAAAATTTCAGGAAACAATATGGGAAAATAACTGGATTAGACAAAGGCCGTCTGGTCCAGCGGATTTGCAAATAATATATTTTATGAATGAATATGCTTAATTTGGAGATGGTGCCCTATTTAATATTGCATTGAAATAAAAATCAAATGCTGTTGATAACGTCGTTTCAATCAGATTTTTTTTAATTTGTAGTGATCCAACTTTCTTTTTTTTTTTAGCAGTTGTCACGTACCCCTTGCAGTACTCCCAAGTAACCCAATTTGAGAATCACTGAGTTAGTATCTGATTAAAAATAATTAACAAATACGATATCGTTTCAAAATTTGAGAAGTAATGTAAAGAATCAAAATATGAAAAATTGAATTAATTAAAACAGCAAATCGAATTTAGACAATGTGACTAAATGTGAATTCAATAAAATCAGCAAAAATCAATTCAATAGGAATAAAATATAAGTGAAGATGTGCAAGAATTGTACTCAAATTTCAATCAATGAAATTAGTTGAACATTAATTTAGCAAAATGGCCATAAAAAAGATAGAATAATAAAATGAATAAATGAATAAATGATACAAAATTACATCATATAAAACAGAATACTATTACATAAACAAATAAAATAAAATAAGTTACATAAATGTTTTATTCATATCATTTTTGCTCTAAATAAATTAATAATAAAACCTCCCCCCTACTAGATATTATACATCGTTATTATCATCATCCTCATCATCACTATCCTCTCACTGCTGGGTCAGGACTGTAGAAGTGAAATTGGGGAATGCAGCGCGCGCGAATGAGACGCAGCTGAGCAGTCTTCAGTGTTTGTGCACAGAGAGGAGAGCAGACAGCAGCCTCCCTCAGTGTGCAGGCTGATAAATATCTGAACACACCTCCAGAGGAATGTTTCACACATGTGGGCTCAGCTTCAGTCTTTCCTGAGCAGTCACCCTGTCTGGACTGAAGCTGCTCTCTCTGCTGGACCTAACATCAGTTCATCTTCTGCTCCTCTGCAGCGGCGGACATGGAGGACCAGAGCCGGGTGATGCGCGCTCTGAGCGGGCTGATTCTGTCCGGGCTGTCGGTGCCTCTGCCTCACATCCAGGACGGATCAGATCGGGAGAGGGAGGAGGAGACCGGGAATGTTCTGCATCAGATCACGACCATCACAGAGCAGAGTCTGGATGAAGCGCAGTCCAAGTTCGTATTTCTCTTCTTTAGTCTTTTATTAAGATGGATGCAAATAGTTTTACAGATGAAGCTTTAAGGGAGCTTTGCACTGATAACAGTTTGGTGTAGCTCTGGTATCATGCATTAATGAGAAGTTTTGAATTTGGCATCTCTAATCACAAATGTTAATGAGGTTAAAGTGGACTAAAACCTGCAGGTTCTGTGGATGATGGCAGGTTGGTGCTGCATTTAAACCTCTCCACACATTCCGTCTTTTTTTTTTTTTTTTAACTTGAACAACCTGTGATTTATTTTTCGCTCCACTTTATTTCACTAAATAATGCCATTAAAATCAACACAGGGTGCAAACAGTCACACTGAGGAATGATGAGGAGTCATGCAGTTATTTTGTGATGCAGTGCTGGTATAATATTTTGAAATCAGTCCTTTAACTTTCCCCTTACCAGCTGAATCACAGCCTATCTTCAGCGTCTGAAGGTGACAGAGCAGACTGAGTAACAAAAATAAGACTCCTGTTTCACCCCTAAGTCTCATCACCTCAACCCTGGAGAGAGTTGAATGTATTTTATCTGTCTGCATTAAGCAGACTGTTGAGTTGAAGAGTTGAATCTGATGTTTGTATTTTCTGCTGTGTTTCTGCAGGAAGCACGGGTTAAACTGTCACCGGATGAAACCTGCTCTCTTCACTGTCCTCTGTGAAATCAAAGAGAAAACAGGTGAGGGGTTTACCTTCTCTTCATGTGGTCCACCTTACAGAGACGAGTCCTGCATCACTCCTTCACTCTGCACACTCCTCTGCTCTGGGTGGATCCAATCTTTGATCAGGGATCACAGTGAGAGGCTGAGTGATGCTGTAGGTCTCTGCTCCTTTACATCTTAGAATAGCCTTTATTTGTCATTGTCAGGTGTTCAATGAAATTAGAAGCGCTGCTCCTGAAGGTGAATGTGATAGATACAAATAAAATAAAACCAGGTACAAAATATGTATAAAAGACAATATATATATAGAAATAATATAAAACAAATGTCAAATATATACAGTCAGGTAGGGAGAAGAGGTGTTCCTGGTATTGCACTTGAAATAAATATTATTGCACAGTTATAAACATAAATATTGCACATGAGTGGATTGTTTATGTCAGCTATTTTTGGGTGTTTAGAATTGTGATGGCTCTTCTGGGACAGTGCAGTAACATGGTAGATGAATTAGACTTTAGGGTAGTTTTTTTAATCCCTTCATCAAATATAGAATATTTCATTTAAAGCAGCTGAGAGGATCTTTCAGTTTGTGTGGAGGTTGGTGCCCCCTGTGGACAAAGTATGTCATCCCATATCGAGATCTGTGGATCTAGATTTTGTAATCTTTAAATGCTTGAATCTGGATCACGTTGGTGTGATCCAGGTTTTCTTTGAAAAACAGAAAAAAGATTAATATGATTCTAGATAGTAAAAGAGGGATTACAGATTCTCGGTTATTTTATTTACATTTTTTATCTTGTTCGTAATCCATATTTGAATAACCACATTTCTAGATTTGATTCAGAAGCTTTAAATGTATTACTTTAGAAGCACCAGGGTCAGATAGAAGAAGCAGAGATCAGTAAATGTTCAATCATTCTGTGTTCAAATACTGAAGAGCTTAATGACGTTTAATCTGGAGAAGTTGTTTACGTGCATGTGTTTCTGTAATTCAGATAACTTACACTGAAACTGACAGATCTGGAGGGATCTTTTAATGTGAAGGAAGGTGACGAGGTTGCCATAGCTAATGTAGGATCACATGACGGGCAGCAGCAAGCTCTTGCTAGATACTCAACACTATAAGCTCATGAACATGTTTGTAATGTTTCAGCATCTAATCACACTGTCCATCAAGGCTGTTCATCTTTTCCCTCTGAGTGCTCACCAGTTCACACTCTAAAGCTAGTGAAACAAATTTTATTGAGCATGTTGAGCTCTGGGCCGAGGCTCACCTGGTCTCTCTTCTGCACTGAGAGAAGTCTGTGTTAGTCTATCACCATGTAGTTCATGAAATATGTATTTAAGTGAGTAACTTCATCTCACTGACTCAGTCTTTCATCCAGTGTGTAATTCCTCTCCTCCTGTTATCAGAGCGGGGCAGCGTCAGCGTTTGGTGCTGCAGCAGAGATTAAATTATACTTGGAGATGTTGCTGCTGTGATTCAGACGGAGGAAGAAGCTGGATAACAAACTGTTGGGCCAAAAACAGCTGATGCATGTCCGTGTTTCCTCTTTCTCTAATTTCCCTCTGTGACTGAATACACCTGCAGGTGCTCCACTCAATCACTGCACCTGTGTGTGTGCGTGTGTGTGTGTGTGTGAGGGGGAGGGGGGCAGTGAATGAATTCAGGGTCTTTATTAAGAGCGCCTTCCCTCTGAGGATAAAACATATGCATTAAACCAACAGAAATGTTTCATCTGCAGAAGCAAAGTGAGTTTCTGAGCTCTGACACGCAGCGGCCTGACCTCGTGCTCTGCAGGAACAGTTCACACAGCAGAGTCAGAAGGCGTAGAAGACGTAGCTAGACATACAGAGGAGACTTTAGTTAGCAGGAAGGAAGAGGACTGATTGTGTGTATTGCACGTTGGATAATATATCTTGCACCAGAAAAACATTTTGCATCAGCAGAAAAGAGATGATTGCACAGAGCGAGAAGAGGAGTGAAAGTAAGCGATAGCACAAAGACAATCAGCCTCTGTGTGCAGTTTGCATGTTCTCCTGTGCATGCATGCAGGGTTTCCCTCTCAGGCTTCCTCCCACAGTCCAAAGACACTCATCAGGTGAATTAATCTCTCTGAGTTGCCTGCAGGTGTCAGTGTGACTGGTTGTCTGTCAGTTCTCTGATCGGCTGGTGACCTGTCCAGGGTGTGCCCTGCCTCTCACCTAGTGACAGCTGGGTTCAGCTCTAAGTGGGATGAGCTGCAGAGGATGATGTTGTTTTCATGAACTTTCCTCTCTGCTGGCTTCAAACCATAAAACTGATCTTTGTGCAAATCCAGATTATCAACTAATTAAGTTCATGTGCATGGAATAAATTATGTCGTATAGCTTCCATTGTTTGCTGAAATAAGAAGCCACAAATATAATACAGAATTTAGACTCTCCCTCCAGCAGTCTCTGAGGAAGAACCTCTCTGTGGTTTTCAGAGTCTGTAAACATCTCAGAGAGAGAAGAGGCAGGCTAATGGTGTATGCGGTGTGTGTGTGTGTGTGTGTGTGTGTGTGTGTGTGTGTGTGTGTGTGTAATCATTCTGTCCACTCCAATGTGATGTGAGGTCTCAGACGCAAACAGCTGCTCTTTCTGTAGCCAAGCCGACAGATATTAAAAGAGACAACCTGCCTACTGCCACTAACCTGAGTGTGTGTGTGTGTGTGTGTGTGTGTGTGTGTGTTTGTGCGTGCATGCGTGGGTGGGTGTGTGCGCGTGTGTGGGTGTGTGTGTGTATGTGTGTGTGTGTGTGTGTGTGTGTGTTGCAGAAGGTGCAGAGTAAATACATCTCTGCTCACTGTGTTTTCTCTCCTCACCTGATTATCCTCCTCTCTTTCACACACAGTGTGTTTCTCTGTGTGTGCATGTATTTCCTCACGTGCATGTTTGTGTGCATGTGTGTGTTTTTGTGTTTGTGTGTGTGTGCGCGCCAAAGAGCACAGGTTGCTCTGTATGCTGCTGTAGTAGTACTGACATAAACCAAGAGCTTTGCCTCCCATCCTGAATTCAGCAGACTGTCCTCTGTTACTCAGAGACCTGATTCAAAAACCTCTCTGAGGCACATCTTTGATATTTCAATTAATTATTTTGTTCCATTCAGAGGTTTGTAAACCTTTGGGTTGTCTTTACACTGACATTTATTTTCTTATTGCTTTGCTGATGGTTTTTGAAAATTTGTTAATATTTGTGTAAACTACTCATATCATCCACAGAGAATGTAACAGTCCAAGACTTTCTCAGAAATGTTCTCTCTAACTCAACACATGCAGTAAGATCAGTCTGTAATCTTTGTTTCTGATTGTCGTTCAGGTCTCAGTATCCGTGGCGTCCATGAAGAAGAGTCTCCTGAAGCTCAGCTAATCAGACTGGACAACATGCTGCTGGCTGAGGGAGTGTCGGGGCCGGAGAGAGAGGACGGAGCAGCGCTGGGAGGAGCGGGCGGAGCGACTGAAAACACCATTGATCATGCCGACTACAGAGCCAAGCTGACTCAGATCAGACACATCTACCACGCAGAGCTGGAGAAGTACCAACAGGTGAGCGGATCAAACAGACATCTTATCCTCTGGACTCAGATCTCGGACTGAGGCACTCTGACTCTTCAGCATCAAGATCAACATTTCAAACTCTTCCGTCTGTTTGAGCTCCACATGCTTGTCTCTCTGTCTCTGATGTTTCTGTAGGCCTGCAGTGAGTTCACCTCTCACGTGATGAACCTGCTAAGAGAGCAGTCTCGAACTCGACCGATCTCACCCCGAGAGATCGAACGCATGGTGAAGATCATCCACCGAAAGTTCAGCTCCATCCAGGTCCAGCTCAAACAGAGCACCTGTGAGGCCGTCATGATCCTGCGCTCCAGGTTCCTCGATGCCAGGTGAGGCACAGTTATACCTTTCAGTTTTATTTAAAGAATACTCCTCAGGTTATGAAGTTTGAAACTGTTTTTTAAAGATGGAGTCACGTCTCTTTTCTTCTTTGAAGGCGAAAAAGAAGAAACTTTAGCAAACAGGCCACAGAGATCCTGAACGAGTACTTTTACTCTCACCTGAGTAACCCGTACCCAAGCGAGGAGGCCAAAGAGGAGCTCGCTAAGAAGTGCAGCATCTCTGTTTCACAGGTGAGACAGAAAAAAGTCACAAACCTGAAGCATCCCACATCTTTGATCAGATTGTTTTAGTTTCTGATCAGTTTGTTGCCTCCTCACTGCGTAGAATCTTTATTTAAATCTGTTCACATCTGATGTTTAAGGTTTTTAAAGGTTTGTGAAGTGAAGGTTTCCATCACTCTCTTTTCTCCCCTCAGAGCGGAGGCAGCTCCATCACCGTCTCTCAGGTACGTCTGAATCTTTACTACTACTATCTTACTGTTTGTTTGTCTTTTCATCCATCTATCCATAAATGCATCCATCTATCCATCCATCCATCCATTGCTGCGTCCATCCATCGATCTATCTTTACATCTGTCCACCCATGCAATGCATCCATCCATTCATCCATTCATCCATTCATCCATCCATCCATCCATCCATCCATCCATCCATCCATCCATCCATCCATCCATCCATCCATCCATCCATCCATCCATCCATCCAGCCTTCCTTCCATCCATTACTGCATCCATCATCCATCCATCCATCCATCCATCCATCCATCCATCCATCTATCCATCTCTCCAGTGATTTAAGAACTTACATTTAGGAAGTCCATCCGTTGTTTCAGCACCACGGAGAGCACTGTGTATCAACCAATCACAGCACAGAGAGGCGGCTGAAGTTCCACAGTCAGAGTCAGAGAGTTAAATTCACCTGCAGAGATGATCATTAATGAGGCAGACTGGAGTTAAATCTTAAACTACACATCCACCTTTACCTCTACACGCCATCACTCTGCCTCCACCTCCTCCACCTTCAGATCAGCTGCTGATCGTTCCACATTCACTTGTCTTCTTTTGTTGATAAGCTACCGACCGTATAATTCTCCAAAACAACTGTCAGAAAGGCAGAGGAGGAAATATAATGCCAGGGAGAGCAGGTTAGTAAATGTCACTGCACACACACAAAGGTCACAGCTCGACACACACACACACACACACACACACACACACACACACACACACACACACACACACACACACACACACACACACACACACACTGATACATGCACAGCGGCTGGTGAACTTTAACTGTCGTGTGTAGTTATAGTCCGTCCTCAACTGCTCCTTGTGTGACCTCAGATACTCCTCAACCCTCAGCCTGCATGCTGAGATTAAGATAAAGAATAAACTGAATAGTTTTACTGTGTTTGAGAAGAAGTTGAATGTGTGTTCATATGACACTGAGAGTAAACTCTTCTTCTCTGTGTTTTTCCAGGTCTCTAACTGGTTCGGGAACAAGAGGATCCGATACAAGAAGAACATCGGGAGGTTTCAGGAGGAGGCGAACCTGTACGCAGCGAAGACGGCCGAGTCTGTGGCTCAGACTGCAGCTGATGTTTCTCCTGACACACCTCACACAGGTGAGAAGATCATTGATGATGTTTAATGGATTAAGAGAGATCTGAGTCCTGAATCCTTTTTTATTTATTTATTTATTAAATGTTAGTTTTGTCCAATAAAACATGTCAGTGATCAT
Organism: Notolabrus celidotus; assembly: GCF_009762535.1. Lineage (NCBI taxonomy): Eukaryota > Metazoa > Chordata > Actinopteri > Labriformes > Labridae > Notolabrus > Notolabrus celidotus. The sequence continues at coordinate 18,498,027 of NC_048290.1, forward strand.
GGAGGGTACATTTACTAAAGGTCACATCCCTGTAAAGTGCACATGTCTCTCCTTATGTCTCAGGTTTCCAGCTGAAAGATGAAGATTTCCATCTGGATGCTGCTGAAAACAAAACCTGCCTGTTAAGCAACATGTTCACAGGTACCATGTCTTTAAAGGACATCCTACACCTCTGCATGTAATCAGGGAGAAATATCACACACGTACCATTCAGTGAACACAGATCTCTGATCCCGGTCCATCCTGATTCCAGCAACACGATTTTTGACGCACCCTTGGGTCGATATAATTTCATCATCTGATAGACTTTCTTAACAAAGTTTGCTTTGAGACAGCAGCCCATTGGTTATTATTCTATGATGACAGAAGATGGCGTAATCATGTCTCACTTGGCCAAACTCCAATTCTCCAATGTTTTGGAGACTCAAGTGGACACTGGAGGAACTCCAGTTTTTGAACCTCAGTGTTGTCTTCATTTCTCAGCCGCGATGGTTGCTGGTTATGCGTGCATCTCTGCAGGCATGCTCAGAAAGTGATCTTTGCATGTGTTTTTAGAGTCACCATTATTGCTTCGAATCACTCCAATGTTTTTCTTCCTCTTTCTCGTCCAGGTGGATTCCTTACACCGTGCTATCAGTCAAACAGGTTACAGTGACCTCAGATGTCCTCTATACCGTCTTCATGGTCAAAATGTGAGTAAGTAAATAAAACAAGACGTCTGTGTTGCAGGAATATACTAAATAAATCTGAAAGCAGTTTCAGTCGTCTTCATGTGATATCATGCAGTCACTGAGCCGACATGTCAGCAGATTCACTGACGCAGCACAGAGGGGAATAAGGTCACATGATCTGATGCACACAGACAGCACCATGTCATTTTGGTTCTTACAGAGCGCCATGTCTCGCCCTCGGCTGAACAGACATTAAACCAACGTCTGCAGATCCTGTTTAGTTTTCTGTTCCTGATGTTTAAACTAAAGCTTCTTATTTTCACCACAGAAAAGTTTAGCTTCTTTTAGTGTGTTGTTTTGGTTTTTAGACTGTAAACTACATACTCATCAACTCTGTCTCTGGATGCAGGAGGCAGAAAAATAATCTAAGGAACAGATTTTAACTAAACGCAGCTTAAGAGTTAGAAAGGTATGGAATAATGCATAAAGAGTGGGTGGTAATGCAAATTAGTATCCCAACAGGGTGAGCAGGACCTTGATGTGAAGCCCAGTAGCTCCTCAGGCTGCACTCACATCTGTGCCCGCGAACTGTCATTATTTCCCCACTCTCAAGACCAGCCTGAGACCACACTAAGGTTTTTACCACTGGGTCAACAGGCAGGGGGGGAATGAGCAGACTACTTTCTGTGGAGTGATCTGATATGAAGTGTGATCAGGTTGTTCCTGGTGTCTCTTTGCTCATTAGAATAAATCACTGTTGTGGGTTTTCACCAATAAGAATCAAGTATTTTACACAGCTGGGTAATAAGTCTCTGTTAAAGCTGCTGGAGTCTGAATGAGAGTTCACACGTTCAGTTTCACATGTTAATAACACGCTCTGTGTCTTTGTGTCTCTGTCTCTGTGTCTCTGGGTCTCTGGGTCTCTGGGTCTCTGTGTCTCTTGGTCTCTGGGTCTCTGGGTCTCTGTGTCTCTGTGTCTGTGTCTCTGGGTAACAGAAGCTGGTTTGATGCTCTGAGAGCTCCATGAATGAAGGATGAGCCAGAGAACACTGTGATACCTCAGACTGACCTCTGACCTCAGCTCAGTGTCAGCATTGAACACATATTTTACCTTTTCCAACTCCAAACACCTGCTGAGCTACCTGACAGACTCTGACATGATGCCAAACTCTGAATGGACCTTCAGGATCAGAGGATGTTGTTGACTTTACTCTGAGGTAATAACAGAGATGAAGATTATATTCTTCTGAGAGGAAAGACTGACATTAAACCAAAGGATGCTTTGAGGTAAATAAAACAGCTCCATTAATAAAGCATTGTTAAAATCTCCCTGGTTTTATAAATTAAATTTGTCATGAGTTGCTTTTGTTAAGATTTGTTTGTTGTTCTTCCTGTGTTTCATGTGTTCTTTATTCCTTGTGTGTGTATTTTCTCTTGTGTTTTTTAGTTCAGTCTGTGCTTCCTGTTTTATTTTAGATTACTCCTTCTGTGTCTGATTTAGTCTTACCTCCTGCCCGTGTGTGTTTCCCTCCTCTTTGATAGCACCCTGATTATTTTCACCTGGGTCACACCTGTGTCTTCAGTGTGATTTCTAATGTTTCCTCTCTGGTGGATTTAAGTTTTTGTTTATCTCTAGTTTCTTTTGTTTATTAAAACATTTTATTTAAGTCTGCATTTTGGGTCCTTCTCCTTTTGTTGAGGTCTGATTTGTGACAAAACTGTTGTAAATAATGACGACATTTCAAAATAATGAGGGACATTTCAGATGCTAAATTTTTCAACTTTAATGTCTGAATCAAACATGTGTAAGCTGACTGTGTTGAATCTTTTTAAGATGTGAATATCGGTGTCTGTTTTCCAGTGAATACTTGTTTTATCTTATCACATAAAGAACTTTATAACCTCAGTCCTTGGTGTCATCAGTTTGTATTATTATTATTATTGTTATTATTATTATTATTAAACATATTAACCTGTTGTTTAAATACTCTGACTCTATTCACCCTTGGATCTTTAGATTAAAGGGACAGTTCAGGTTTTTTGAAAAGTGGTTCCATGAGGTACTTATAAATAGTAAATGTCTGTTCTTTGGTTTCAGTCTGTTTTTCCAGATGGACAAACAGGAAGTGCAGAGTTTCTGTCTCTGTTAAACAGAGTTGTGCATCATCTGCATACAGTCGTATACGATGTATTGAAAATAATGATGTCCTGACAAAGAGTCTACAAAGAGAAGCGAGTACAGCCCAGATTTTCCCTTAGAAGCTTTTCAGACCACGAGAGCTTTATAACACAAACTCTGCAGAACAAAATTCTCCTGACCTAGAAATGTTTGTTCCCATTAGGCTCTAACAGGAAGATTCAGGGAGCTCACCAGAGACCGTGAGAGTGTGGTGATGATCCAGATAATGTGAAATGTGTTAGCAGATCTGTGTGGCACTCTTTATGGAGACTTCAGAAATGAGGAGCTGTGTTAACCTCACACAGGATTAACTGTTTATTTCTCCCTGTTTTACTTTAACTCTCAAACTGGGCCTGAGGCAGAACAACACGAGTCTCAGCGGGATCAGATCTCTGCTGCAGCGTCAGGACGATGAGGTCCTGCAGGGAGATGCTGCTGTAAACTGGCACCGTGCCTCCTCTGCTCACGTCTGTGAGAGTCTGGCAGAGAACAGTCTGTCTGAAGCCTCGGCAGTGATTCAGCCCTGTGAGCACACAAGATGAGGAAGAGGATGAAGAGGAGAGCTGACCGGTCTCTTCAAACCTCCTCTGCCTCGGGTCATGTGATGAAAGAGAGAGAGAGAGAGAGAGAGAGAGAGAGAGAGAGAGAGAGAGAGAGAGAGAGAGAGAGAGAGAGAGCAAGACCAGCTTCATCTTCAGAGTCTGTGAGAGGAACAGATGAGACCTCGGGAGCAGGAGGGTTCAGATACATGATGACAGAGAGGAGTGAGATCCATCCCACCACAGCTCCTCAAATCATTGACTCAGGATGATTCATTCTTTGCTCTGTGTGTCGGTCTGTGTAGGTTTTATTCTGTGCACAAATATAAAATGTACATTTAGCAAAACTCCCTTTTAATGCACTTAAAAAAGCCTTATATGAATACAGCTCCTACAGTCTGGCGTACGAATGGCTGCACATTACCACCTCAAAGAAGGATAACACTTTGCCTCGTTTCTTCTTGTTTGCCCTTGCTCCAACACTTTCTGCAGACTCCTTAAATATCAGAGATCAGTCCACGGTCCTGTGCTTCAGTCTGTGAGGTTGTATACTGATATACGTAACATCAGTTTTGCACATGCATAGCTTTACAGTCACTCACTGGAGACCTGAGAGCTCTGTGAGGTCCAGAGTTTCATCTGATCTGATTCAAGTGAGACCGATTACAACTGTCTATGTTATACGGGACAGATAACAGCATCCATCTTTACATTATCCATACAGCTTATCCCATTTGAGGTCACTGGAGTGTCATTGGACAAGAGGTAGGGTTACATCTGGACAAGTTGCCATCATAGGACATATGTAGAGACAAACAGATGTTGCTTTTCGTTTCCTTTTAACGACTAATGGCAATATTTGGTTTTCTTAACTCTGACCTGGATCCTTGACCAGGTGTTTTTTATATTTCCACGATGATATCATCGTGGAAATTGGAGAGGACCAAGAATGAAGAATCTCTGTTTTGACACAACCCATGATTTTTTATTTTTTTTTGCAAGACCCCACCAGGCTGAGCCGTAGCACTGACGCATCCAGCATGGATATTTGTCACCTGATGTGGTTTCATAAATATGAGATTAAAGAGTTCTCTTTAACCCTTTACTGTTTTACCTCATCAGACCACCTCTCACTGTATCCTCTCTCTGCTCTCCTCCCAGCATCATTTATTCTGTATGGAGCTCCTGGTCCTGGTCTCTGAGGTGATGATGGGGATGATGAAGGGCGGGGGTCTCTGTGAAGAGCCTATCAGTCAGCGTACAGAGGAGCTGCCCCATGAATCTCATTAGAGCTTGTCAGCTCCTGCTGCAGCTAAGGCGTTCAGAACGAGCGGAGGGACACTTTGACCGGATTAAACCTGTTGGCTGTTTCACATTCATCATCCAGAGTCAAGAGTCTTCAAACCTCAGCTTTAACAGAGACATCAGAAGATCTTTAAATAATAGAAACACCTCTGGACAGATGCTCAATGAGACTCAGTTAAGAGAGTTTACAAATGTAAAGATGGTTCATATTTATACATCCTGCAGAGAGCCTGAGACGCTCCTGATGGAGGGCTGAAGGTAGATCATAGTCCTGATCCTCATTCAAACATGTCTGAGGTTCATAATTACAGCTACAGGGTGGGTTGAGGATGCTTCAGGAGGCTGTGGATCCCTTCCTCCTCTTCCTCCTCTTCCTCCCCCTGCTGTAGGATAAGTCCCCCTGCTCCTCTAATGCAGTCTGACACATGGTAATAACAGAGAGAGGTCTGTCCTGTCCTGTCAGCCCCTCACAGATTGGATCTCTCTCTCAGACGGGGGGGTAATTTTCTCCTGCTGAATACATCTCAGTGAGGCGGTGTTCAGGTTCAGGAGAGGGAGGAGAGGAAACTCAACATCCCTCTCTACAGACTCAGACGTGAATTTAGAGCAAACAGTCTGAGTATGAGGAGGTGAATATCTTCTGGTGATGATTCTTATTGAAACAAAGACAGATCGATCCTGTTCTCCTGATGTTTCTCACTTTAGATATATTTCATCACCTTTCTTGTGATTGTGATCTGTAAAAAGCTTAGCGCGCAGTATCACTCTAAAGCTCCATGCTGTACTTCCTCATGCTGAACCCACAGTTTGTTTATTATGACCCTGCTTCTGTTTATGCTGCTTCTTGTTTACATGATTTACACTAAACTGACTTCAACAGCACTTCAGTTTACTCAGCTCAGTGTGTATTTGAGTAAAAGGTGTCACAGACTCTTTTTTATGTTTGTTTAGAGTCATCAGACTCGGTCCTTCCTTCAGATAGTTTATATTTAACACAACATTCAAACAAACATGCTTACATTAGTGAGGAGGCCTTTTATGAACTGTAAACAGAACATCTGCACCTCCCTGTGGCAGAGAGAGGAACTGCCTGTGTGAATGTTGGATGTGCTGACTTTGATACAACACTGTATTCTATATATTGAAGATGTGAGCCTTTAATAGCAGGTTCTCTTACTAGTTATAGATGCTAAGACTTTCAACTTTGAGGTCAAACATGCATTTTTCAATTTCTCATGCCAGATTTCCAGAGGCTTTAAAGTTTGTATTTCCCTCTTAAGATTATTTCAGGTATTACTGGAAAATATAATGGACTGGAACAACATGACTGAATATTAGTATATCCAGCTAACTATGAGAAGACATTATATCTCAAAATGCTCAAATTAAACTTTGTAATCTTATTTCAAGTACAAGATGGTCTTAAACCTAGAGAACAACTCAAATTAAGATGAATATATCTCAAATGAAGAAGTTGACATGAAATGTATTAGTGCAAAAAATCTATTTTTGAGTGAAAAATACTAATTGTTAGCATTCCTGGATTATTCTGAGACACTAAGCTTTAAAATACTCATAAAATATTGCCTAACATAAGTTTTCCCTGCTAATTTTAAGATCACAGTTTTCTAAATGTCTTACTTTAAGAAATCTTACCAAGCAAGTTTTTACTTGTTCTATTGGCAGATTTTTTTTTTGCTTATTTCAAGGTAAAAGTACCTTGAAATAAGTTCTTGTTTTGGGAGGGGCATTTTTTCCAGTGCATCCACTGTAATATAACTGTAGAGACCATCATGTATCCAGGGCAACAAATATGTTCAGGGGGACAGGCTGCTCCAGATGGTTCCCTGATCACTCCCCCTCCTCCTCCTCCTCCTCAGACGGCCCCCTGCTGCTCAGACCGCTGGATGGATCCACCACCATGAAAACACAAACAAAGCAGGTCATACTTCGGATCTGATCGTCGGTTGTCAAGACTTCCTGAAACATGCTCCTGTACGCAGATCAATGAGAAGCTGTGAGACGGACTAAGAGAAGGGAACTCGACGCGGATCAAACTCTAAACCTCTCTGGTAAGTGGACTAGTCGGCTAAGCTAGTTAGCTAGCATTAGCAGGGTGTCCTCAAGCGACACTGAGGCATGTAAAGCTGAGTTTGACTCTCACAAAGGGGATCTGCATGTATGGTAAGCTCTTTTATTAAGGAAGGGTCACGCCTGTCTGAGTGTAGATGATAAAAACATGAAGAATCTTTATAGTTTGAGGTCTGTGTCGGTTTGTCGCAGCTGGTGTTTGGTTACCTCAACGTTAGCTAGCATGTTAGCTGTGTGTCTGTAGCCTCTGTGTGTCTCTTACAATGTTAAATATTTATAAATATAAATATCAGATTACATATTTATAACAAGGGAATCAAATCCAAGCATGGTCATGTTTCTGTTGTTTGTATAATTGGCATGAAAGAGGGAGAACTAGCTGGTCATGGTTAGCTGTCTGTCATGAGAAGCAGCCAAACCCAGTCTGTTTTTATCTCATTTATTCATGTTTCTTTGTTTTATACAGATGTTTTAACTCTTTTCATCATGATGTGACATTTGTTTGACGTGTCAGGGTGTTGGAGTAAATTCGGCACACACAGAAGCTAATTAACTCTCAATGTAATCCTGTTATTGGTGTGAAAGCTGCTGTGTGCAGTTTACCAGGAGCTTCATGAGAGTGACTTTAAATACAACATCCTTAAATCTGTTTTTAAGTGTCAGACTTTAAACATAACATTCAGTGAGAGCAGCACAGATTCATGCAAATGATCTGAACAAAGAAGAGACGATATTTACTTTGAAGGCAGCTTCTGCAAACAAGCTCTACATGCACAAAGTGAAGGGTTGCCTCCAGGTATTTGAAACAAAAGCCATTTTATAATCAATATACACTACCAGTCAAAAGTTTGGAAACATCTTCTCAATCAAGGGTTTGTATTCATTTCAATTATTGTAAAAACTGTAGATTAACACCAAAGACATCAAAACTATGAAAGAACATATATGGAATTATTTAATGAACAAAAAAGTGTTAAACAAAGCAGAATATGTTTTATATTTTAAATTCTGTAAAGTAGCCTCCTTTTTCCTTCATGACAGCTTTGCACACTCTTGGTATTCTCTCAGTCTGCTTCATGAAGTGGTCTCCTGGAATGGTTTCTAATTAACATGAGCCTTGTCAAGAGTTCATTTGTAGAATGATTTGCCTTTTTAATGTGTTTGAGACCATCAGTTGTGTTGTTCAGAGTACACAGTTAGTACACAATGGATAGCCCTATTTGACTACTGTTGTAATCCAGATTATGGCAAAACCAGATTATTTCAAAGTTTTGATGTCTTCAGTATTAATCTACAATGTGGAAAATAATTTATGAATGAGAAGGTGTGTCCAAACTTTTGACTGGCAGTGTATACAGTGGATACCAAAAGTCTACACACCCCTGTTAAAATGTCAGGTTTTGTGATGTAAAAAAAATGAGACCAAGATAAATCAAGTCAGAACTTTTTCCTTCTTCAATGTTTCAACTGAAAAAAAAAATCTTTAAGGGGGAAGAATAAAAACTAAAAATCTAAAATAATGTGGTTGCATAAGTGTACACACCCTTTAACTAATAATTGTTTGAAGCACCTTTTGATTGATTTTATTTTTTTACAGCACTCCGTTTTTTTTTGTAGGACTCTATTAGCATGGCACATCTTGATTTGGCAATATTTGCCCATTCTTCTTTACAAAAAAGCTCCACATCCATCAGATAGTGAGGGCATATCCTGTGCACAACCCTCTTCAGACCACCCCACAGATATTCAACTGGATTCAGGTCTGGACTCTGGCTTGGCCATTCCAAAACTTTAATCTTCTTCTGGTGAAGCCATGCTTTTGTTGATTTGGATGTATGCTTTAGTTTGTTGTCGTATTGAAAGGTGAAATTCCTCTTCATCTTCATCTTTCTAATGGAGGCCTGGAGGTTTTGTGTTAAATTGACTGGTGTTTGTAACTGTTCATACTTCCCTCCACCTTGACTAAGGCCCTGGTTTCAGCTGAAGAAAAACAGCCCCAAAGCATGATGCTGCCCCCACCATGCTTCCCTGTGGGCATGGTGTTCTTTATGTGATGTGCAGTGTTGTTTTTATGACAAACATACCTTTTGGAATTATGGCCAAAAAGTTCAACCTTGGTTTCATTAGACCATAAAACATTTGCCACATGCTTTTGGGAGACTTCATGTATGTTTTTGAAACATTTTGCCGGGCTTTGATGTTTTTCTTCATAAGAAAAGGCTTCCGTCTTGCCACCCTGCCCATATCAGAAACATAAGAATAGGAGAAATGTTGTCACATGTAGTACACAGTCAGTACTAGTCAGATGATTTTTTTTATAATCAATTTAAATATATTTTAAGATAACAGTTTAAACATCTGAAACAGCTAAATTCAGCTGTATTTTTCCTTTAGTCAAGTCAAACTTTATTTATAGCACATTTTAAAACAACTGCAATCGACCAAAGTGTTGTACAAGCTTAAAAGCACTATCAATAAAAGCAAATATGAGTTTAAAATAATACATAATTTAAAACAAAATAATAATCAAGGGATCAAAGTAATGATGCATTATCATCTGTACCAACAATAATAGTTTAATTCAGCTTATAGTATCATAACACCCCCTGTTTTCCTGTCGTCTGTGATGTCTAACATCGAAATAATTTAATCAACCAATTAATTAGCTACTCATTTCCTCGATCAAGCCCATAATTGTTTGGTCTGTAATATTTCACAAAGCAGTAAATGGAAAATCCACTTCAGGTTTTTTTTTAAATATGTGGTGATGTCTTTCCTTTCTCTAAAACATAAAGATATTTTATTTAAGTTGATACAGAAAAAAACCCTTAACTCCTTGGTCATTTCTCATGGATTGACATCAGTTATTCGTCAAACCATTGCAGCCTTATTTTCTGAAACCTGATTTAGACATCTGTCATTATAAATAAACTGCAAAATCAGGCTTAAACCCATAACTTTAACTTGTTCACACATGTGGACTGTGAGTAATTTCAGGAGAAAGGCATCCATAGAAAATTTATGTACTGAGATTTTTAATAACAGAAGTGAATTAACATCAGTGTATCCCAACTCTATGCAGACATTTAGAGTTTTGTGCATGTGTAAATACAGCTTCAGTGATATCCTCAAACTCACAGCTGCTCTCCAGCTGTCTGAAAGAAAGGCTACTCATGACGCCAACTTTAGAAAAAGGAGGAAGTGAGATCTGTAAGACTCGCGTCATGTTGTAATCACGCCGTTTAAGTGATGTCTACACAACACAGACATGTGAAGACTGAGAGCCAGAGTCCTGAGAGCCAGAGTCCTGAGAGCCAGAGTCCTGGGAGCCAGGGTCCTGAGGGCCAGGGTCCTGAGAGCCAGGGTCCTGAGAGCCAGGGTCCTGGGACCCAGAGTCCTGGGGGCCTTTACCAACATCTGCAGCTGTTACTGAGGAGAGACGTCAGACCGTTTCCCTCCAGCCTGCTGTTTGAACTGAAGACATTAACACTGAACACATATCTGTATGTGATCACAGGCAAGCAGGTAACATGTTCATGAGAGCAGCACAGACGAGATCCGGTCTGCAGGGGTGCAGCTGTGAACCTGAATGTGGTTCATAACGTTCATGTGTTTAAACAGATAGAAGTAATATCTTTAAAGGCTGAAGGAGTCTGTAGAGAGAAACTTTCCTCCATGAGAAGCTGATCTGATCTTTGTTGTTTAAAAGCAGCTTTCAGTCTGCGGACGAGTTAGCTCAGGTTGTGTTGCAACACTTCCTCCCAGACGGGGACTCGGTCTGTTTCCTCTTTAGAGAGCTGGCGGGTCTTTAAACTGAGTCTGGAAACGTTAAGGAGTATTTCTCAACCTTGATGCTAATCTGGATTCTGCAGTCTGAACCAAAACATAAAGTTAGGACTGATAGTTATCAGGGCATGCTGTAACTTATTGATCTATTGTTTTCATGATCTGATCTTTTTTTATTACAATGACTTTGAGCGATTTATTAATGCGTTCAAAGGACGAACTCTGGAGGAGATAGATGTGCAAAAACAGGGTTGCAAAATTCCGGGAATTTTCAAAGTTGGAAACTTTCCATGGGAATTAACGGAAATTTATGGGAATAAACCAGGAAGGTTGGCTCTTAAAAGGGAACTTAAACATAGTTGGGGAAAATGTATTTTAGCATAATCCTGACTAAAGCAACCAGATTTCATGTAAGTACAGTTGAATATCTATGCTATTCCTCAATCACATGCACATAGCACACTGCTTACTGCAGGGCTATTGAGACCATGCCCCCTACATGCACTGTGCATTCCTCCATCACATGCACAGATGACTTCTATTTTGGATGGATGTCTGCTTATAACAAAACAAATATTTATGCTTGAATATCATACCTTTCCATTAAATTACCCTCAATTACAGTTAATTCACAGTTAATTCCAATGGAAAGTTTCCAATTTGGAATATCTTCAAAATTCCCCAGTTTAACTTCCCATGGACATTTACCAGAAACTTTCCACCCCTATGCAAAAGAAGGATGCTTTTTTTTTCAGATAAGTCATGCAAAGACTAAACAAAACAACAACAAACATCTCACAGTCGTTAGGAGGAGAGGAATTATTCAGATTTTGATATAAAAGAGTCATTTAGTGACAGATTTATAAACACTGACAGCTTGTAAGACACCATTTGTGTTTAGTATTTATTGCAGAGATATCCAGCTTGTCCAGCACGTATCGTAGCTTGATTTGAATTATGATAATTGTGAACTCTATGTCTGCAAAACCAAAATAAGTTAACAATACTCAATTTGGTGATCTCTGATGTGGAATATGACGAACACTTGATCAGAAAAGTTCTTAAATTAAGACTTTGATCGCTGCAGAATCAACCCGAGAGGTCTGACTCTTTGGCCTGTACGATACTCCTGATTTCAGCTCCTTAGTTCAGAGATTTTCAGCTTTTCTTGATCCATGTGAGAGTGAGATGAAGATGTTTGGAGGGTTTGGAGAGCTGGTGAGCCAGAGGAGTATTTTACTTTGCTTTGGGGAATAGTGAAGGGTATTTTTCAACACAGTGCAGAGCAAAGATTTCATTTCTAAGGAGAGAAAAACATTTAAATATTTTTCCGTTGCAGTCATACGCACAGTTCATGCTGTCCAACAGTAATGGTTTCATTCATGACTTAGAGAAGGTCTTTGAATCTAGTTTTTAAACATTTAGGTGTCTGTGTTTCTCTGTTTGAACATGTTACACACTCACACTTTACTGGGTTAACACACAGCTGTGTGTGTGTGAGGATGTGGAAGTGACACCAGCAGTGCAGTGTCTCAGATCAGCGGTCTGCATGGTCAGTTTTGTTCTTACACACACACACACACACACACACACACACACACACACACACACACACACACACATCAGCGTGGAGTCAGTCAGTCCTTTATCCTCGCTGTCTTTGTGCAGCAGCTCTGAACAGTGGACCGTGGTGGTCATGGAGACGCCGTGCAGGAGGCCTCTGTGCTCCACATAGCTTGAAGAGGGTCTCTGTGTAAATCCCACACTCCTCACTGCGTTTTAATATGCTGCAGAGCTGCAGGAAAACACTCTGCTGGATCACACCGCCTTCACTCAGACATGCTCGATGTAAAACACTCTCCTGTTTTCATTTCACCCACAGAAACACAGAAATTATAATCTGTCAGTTAGTCTGCTCATCCTCGACAAGCTGAAACTATGACACAATACCTCCGTGTGTGTCTGCGCGTGTGTGTGTTTGTGTGCATATATGTGTGTGGGTTTGTGGGGAGTGCTGTGTTTTGGTTGTGATGTCATGCAGAGGGAATGCTCACCGTTGAGGGTTTGACTGTTCACACGGGGACGACACTGTGGGAAAGTTCAGAGTGGATCTTTCTGTTCATATTCTTTAGATCAGACGGTTTCAATAAAGAGTCATTTTATAAATGAAGTCTTTATAAAAAGCACTGAGTGAAATTAGTTTATTAGATTGATTTTAACATTTCTCTTCATATTTTGTTAGAACTCAAAGGATTCACTCTCTGACTGTGAGCCAGCACAGAGTGCTCTCTTTGAGCAGAGGTGTGACTGGGCCTCTTTCGCAGATCACCTGCAGACATGCTGAAAGACGCAGACGTGATCTGTCTATGATTATATTTTTATATGATATCCGTTACTGGATTCAAAGAATTAAAAACATATGAAGTCATTTAACTGTCCCTGAAGTGGACTCTCATGTTGGCCTCACCTCTCAGTGAATGATCTGTCAAGGCCAAATTCCACCAGATCCATCTCCAGTCTGTCTCCGAGCCATCACAGCTCCGGATCTGATAGGTTTCTATTCTAGTCAATGTGTTAACTTCCACTGGATCTGATCTGTTGCGTTCCGCTGCGTCTCGCTATGGATCAGATACACAAGACTTCTATTCTTGCCGGATGCCGGAGCCCGACACATCGATCTCAACAGAGCAGATGGAGCGGGACAGGAAGTCAGACACCAAAACAAAATTAAAACATCCAGTTAATTTTCAGAGCAAAACAATCTGTGTTATCACCAGATCATATTTCACTTAACTACAACAACAAACTGTCATGATGAGCGGAGCCAGGCCTGGAGTCAACAGGTCAGAGGTTTTCAGAGGACCAGAAAGACAACATGGATGAGGAGAGGAGGAGGATAATCCTTGATTCAGTATTTACCACGGGAAAACCTCGGTCACATGACTCCAGATGTCCGGCGGTCCTGCTCCGTGCTGCGTTCTGAAAACGCAACCGGTGGGTGTTGACAGACGAGAGAGCACAGAGCCGGACTGCAGCGGATTAGAGACAGACCGGACACAGATCTGGTGGAAGTCCTGTGTCAGTCTCGCAGCGTTTACGTGTCCTCGATCTTTTAAAATCCTTTATGTGATATAAACTGATATGTTAATGTATCTCAGTCATGCTGCGTCTTGTTTCAGATCTGTCTGAAGATGCCAGAGGTGAGGGACCTTTCTGAAGCTCTACCAGAGATGCCCCTGGACCCCATCACTGGAGTGGGCGTGGTGGCCTCCAGGAACCGGGCCCCCACCGGATACGACGTGGTAGGTCACTGAACACACCTCAGGACTGACAGACAGACACCTATAACTTACACAATAATTAAAAATGTTATGATACAGCCCGGATTAGATCCTCATCCTGTCAGGAGTCGTCCGACATGACGCCCAGAACTTAAACTCACAAAGCCTCCACCAAGGAAACGTTATTATATTCAGATGAGATAATGATCCCGGGGTTAAAACTTGCAGCACCACAGACAGAGTAGTACACAAATAATAGAGAAAAAGATAAATAGATAAAGTAAGAATACAAATTTAAAGGTGTTATATGTTTATATAAAAGGAGGTCCTGAGCTGCTCAGATCTTCTATAAATGCAGAAAAATAATCTTAGTGCATCATTTCTCTCCTTTGACTTTACACTGACCTGTAGATTAACACATAAATAATCCTGTGAGATGATATCTCTCTGTGTCTGCTGAGTCAGCCGTGAACGTCTAAGGCAGGTTACTCTGGGTCGTTCATTTATTGTTTAACACATATTTGAAAATCAGGATCCATCTCTTACAGAAATCAAGTGATAAATCTTTGATCAGTTATCAGACTCAGCTGTCTTCAGGTTGATGAGAAAGTTTAATGATTGATAAAAACACTCAGTTTGATGTTGATACTCCTCCAGGTGTCGACGACAACAGACGGTCTTGATGCCGATCTTTGGAAAGATGGTCTCTTCAAATCCAAGGTGACCCGCTACCTGTGCTTCACCCGAGTCTTCTCCAAAGAGAATGTAAGAAACCGAACTCACAAAGTGTCCTATCACACTCTGAGGTCTCACAGCACATGAAGGGTTAACTGTTTCTACCTCTGCAGAGCCATTTAGGTAACGTGTTAGTGGACATGAAGCTGATCGACATAAAGGACACGCTGCCCGTCGGCTTCATCCCCATCCAGGAGACCGTGGACACACGTACGTTATCTAGACAAGAATAAAATAACTCAAAGTGATTAAAATAAATCCTCTCTGCTTCGTCTGTAGACAAGCTCTCTGTCAGTGCTGTGACTCTGACTCTCTGTTTCTGTTCCATGTCCCTCAGAGGAGCAGGCGTTCAGGAAGAGACGACTCTGCATCAAGTTTATTCCTCGAGACTCCACAGAAGCTGCCATCTGTGACATCCGCATCATGGGACGCTCCAAACAGGCTCCTCCTCAGTACACCTTCATAGGGTGAGCATCTTTTGGCCACATGGACTGTTAATTAGTTAGAGAGTGATCATTTTCAGAAGTCTGAATCAGGCAGAGACAGTTTATTGTAATTGCAATATGCAGATTGTGAACAGAATCTCTTGATATGATGTTAAAGTTGAAGGAATCAGCTGTTAAAGACTGAAGATTGAATACTGGGCTGAAGCAGGTCCTGTATATTTAATGGTTCTGGTTTCTGCTCCTTCTTCGTGGTCTCTCAGGGAGCTGAACAACATGGGGATCTGGTATCGGATGGGAAACGTTCCCCGGGCTCAGGACTCGTCACACACACCGACCTCCAACAGCATCCAGAACATGAACTCCTCCTCCAGCTCCAACTCCGTCCCCGCTGCTCCCATGCCCAAGTACGTACCTGATCATTTGTGTGTGTACACGCTTGTCACATGTTTCCTGCTCGAACACGCACGCCTGACACTCCCAGGCCTGAAGGGAGGGAAAGGATGTCCTCTGTCCTTGAGTCCTTTCCTCAGAGGGAGGAAACAGATCTATGTTTAGATCACAGAGAGGGAGGAAGAGGAGGAAACAAAGAAAACAGTCTGAGTGCTGACACAGAGAGAAACAAGAGAGAGCTGCTGATTCTTTAACATGTTTCAGGCGTGTCAGATCTCACCAAAGATCTGTTTTATGGTGATTACATCCGTCTCTTAATCAGACTGTATCAGAGTGAAGCTCTCTCTATGTTTATTTCAACTATTGGAGCTCATCTCCACTGATAAAAATAGAAGTGAAACAAAGCGTTTAAAAATATATATATATATACATATATATTAGGCTCTAAATCTCAAAACTTTCCCTTTAATTCGTAATCATGACGTTTGATTAGTTTATTTAAAATTTAAATTTCACAACTGAGACTTTTAATCCCATAACTTTGTCGTTTATCTGGTAATAAAACCTTTTATTCTGTAATGATAACTCTTAATATTTGTATTTTTCAAAACTTTTACTTTATATAACATAAATAACTTTTAATCCAATAATTTTAAGACTTTATCTCATCATAATGACCAACATCCTTAATTTGATAATAATATAATATTCCAGGTTTCATCTTATGAGTATAACTCTCTATCTATATATTGTATGTGTACATATATAACTACAATTTACTAAATACCTCATATGTATGAATTCCTGTTTAAAGCTTTAATTCAACTGTTCATCTTATAATTTGAATTAACTAATGAATGTATATTTTTTATATCAAAATTAAGAATATTTCTCAATTAATTTGAACATTTTTCCTTAATATTAAGATTTTTTTTTCTTAACCTGGACATTTTCTCTAATCAACAACTTCTTTTTCTGTCATGAGCTTTTTTCTGATTATTGTCATCTAATATAAACAACGTTAATCTCATAATTTTAACATTTCATCTGATAATATTACCTTTTTTTATATATTTGACTTTTAACCCATAGTTATGAGTTATTAATATCATGATTAAGACTTTATATATAATCATAATATCAGTTTTGACTTAATTTCTCAGCTTGATTCCTTTATTTATCTCTTCCTTTGTTGTCAAGTGGAGTCGTCTTACGCTGGCTCCTATATGTTCCTCCTCAGATGGTGTCTATCCATACAATCCCTGTAATGCTTTTTTTTTCTCAGCTGACTAACTAACCTTTTGTATATCCTTCCACCACGTCTCCTCCACGCCAATTACAGGACTCATTTAAGCTTTAAATGATGTTTTCTCATTTTAGAATATATCAGTAATTAGATTCAGACAGTTTCATGGAAAACAACCTAAATGTGATAATTGAGGTTTACAGAGGACACAGCGTCCTGTAAACACACTGTGGATGTGCAGTAAGGGACATACTGTATACTGATTAATCTAACCGGAGGCTGTGTGTGTTTGTTTATCTGAAGACACATCTCCATGACGCTCCCCGCCAGCTTCAGAGGGAAGAACACCACCAGACCGGACTACGAGCACCAGAACTCCAACCTGTACGCCATCTCAGGTAACACACACCATCATCGTCTTGTCTCTACACACTGTCTCCCTCCTCTCTTCAGCTGTGATCTAATCTGACCTTCAGGGTTCAGAGTTTTTATCAACAACCTTTAAAACTTTGTATCATCATTGCATGAATCAACAGCTAAAATGACCTTACAGGTTCTGTTCAAATAAGAAGAGTTTTTCAGTCAGGGCGGGACTGATGATGTTTCTGTAACTGATCTTTGAACGGTGTGTTTCAGCGATGGATGGAGTTCCCTTCATGGTCTCTGAGAAGTTCGCCTGTGCCTCGTCTGATGTAAGAGTGAAACAGAAACGTCTTATTTTTATCTGAAGATGACGATCTGTAAAAACATGAAGGTGCAATCAAGTTGAGCTAAACTTTGATCCTCCTCTCTCCTCTCCTCTCTTCCTGCTCAGCTGCAGCAGATCGATCTGATGGGGATCACCATCAAGTCTCTGGCTGAGATTGAGAAAGAGGTGAGTGCACAGAGATAATCCAGAGTCACCAGGTAATCTAAGTCTAAATCAGGATTACAACAAAGTCTGCAGAGTTTGCTCATAATATGCTTACATTTAAATGTGCTCCTTTATTTTAAACAAACCAGTCTTTCTTTTGCACAATCACTCACATGCATAAACAAAAACCAGTCTGTCATTTTAAATATTCAACGTCCCTCAGTTTTTCTCTCATTGATGCAATCCAAAGTTTGATGCTCTGAAACAGACTCGAATAAAAAAAGGAGGCAGTTTTGTGCTCTCTGGTGAAATTAAGGTGCATCAGCTTACAGAGAGAGCATGCTTCCTCTGATGTTTGCATGCACAGATTATCTCTGTTAATGCTCTGCAACATGCAAAGCTGTTGTCCTAAAAACAAGGTTTGGGTGTTGAAAACTATCCCAGGTGATCTGAAAGTCTAGAAGTATTTAGTTCAGGTACCTGGAAGTGTTCCAAGAAGGCTTAAAGGTTCTGCAAAATATTTGAGACATGAAAATGAAAACATTTCCTTGAGTCCACTTTTCCTTTTATGGTCACTGCTGACCCGAAGGGTTCATGCAGTAACACACTTCAGCCAGCAGAGGTCAGTGTTGTCCTCAGTTTGATCTGCTTCACTGATTCCAAACAGAGGAGAGTCCAAACCCTCAGCTGGTGTTTGCTTGAGTCAATGTGCGTGTCCACAGGTTTCAAATTAAATGTGGATTAAAAACCTTATTTTGAAAATAAATACACTTTGCTGGAATCACTTTGTTTATTTCTGGTGAAGAAAACAAAATAAACAAGTCATTCTAAAAATCTGGATTACGAGTTCAGAGAGAAACTGACAAGATGAGAGCATGAAGGAGACATGAACACACGTTACTGTTTCAGAGCTTTCTGTGTTTGCTCAGAAAGCTCAGCAGATAAAAAACAGAGCAGAACAAATGCAAACTATCAGGAGAAACAAACCCTGAATTAGTCTGAAGGACGCCTGTTTAAAAAACAAAAACATGTTTAGTACAGAGATCAAGTTACTGTTACAGATCTCTTTTTAGATGTAGCTGTAGAACAATCAAACTTTCAGATTAAACAAACTCCCTTCAGCAGCTTTGGTCTCATCGTAAGAGTTGTTCTTTGTTTTAATTGTTTTGAAGACATGGTCTCTGTTTTTAGCCGTAGAGAAGTGAACGATGTGGAACCATAGATCCTTCGTGTCGTCGTTCTCACGCATGTTTTGGTGACGTTTTGATGAATGTTTATCAGTCCCAGTGCATGCTGGGATATCTTCCCCAAGGCATGATGACAGCTGTGTAACACTCGCCTCTGTCTGTGTCAGTATGACTACAGTTTCCGCACAGAGCACAGCGCCGCAGCCCGCCTCCCCCCGAGTCCCACACGGACCTCCCTGAGCTCCGAGGCCTGAGGACCCCCCTCCAAATCCACATCTTCATCCTCCTGCACGAACCTGCAGGAGACACCTGTACACAACTACTGAGGACAAACACACCACAAGAATACAAACAAGGATCTGATAGAAACCACTACACACCACGGCTGGATCTGAGAGGGATTAACAGGTCCATCAGAGCGGAGAAGTAGACGGAGGATCTGATGATTAACATTTCTTCATCAGAGGAGTCATGCCGTGTTGTTTCCTGTGACTCATCTGATCTGATACAGACAGGAAAAAGGGATTAAGATATTTTCTTTCCTCTCTGAAACTTTGAGACTCTGCTAGACGCCGTCGTCGTGTCCTCTGAGTGTTTAGCGTGCAGCAGGAGGACGGATCAGAAACAGGAAGTAAAGACGGTCCTCTCCTGTCCTGTCCTGGACTCCTCTGGCTGCCTCTCTGTAGATGTTACTGTAAAATAACGTGAGTGTGACTTTGAGTGCACTTTGTGTTTCCAGTGTTTGTTAACCACTCTGTGTGTGTGTGTTTGTGTGTGTGGACTCAAGCTGCAGCTTCACTCTCGATGAACCACTGTCACTGTTTGAAGGTAGGTAGAGCAGGAAGCAGGACTCTGCTGCACTAAACCACTAACCTGAGACCCTCTCTAAGTTTATCCACCTCTCTGTTACTTTATCTCTCTAGTGATGACGCGGAGAACACCGGAGCTTTGGTACCAACACCGGAACATTTTTGTCGTTGCTTTTAATAACTAATAATATTTACATTAGAATGAGGAGCAGTCTTTAAGCTAAAATACATTGACTGCTCCTTCTAAGAGGCTTCACAGTCTGAGCCTCTTTTTTTATTTGCTCTGTTCGTTTTATTTCATCTGCACTGTTACTAAACTTAACTCCATTACTCTCTTTGTATCACAGAAAGCTCCTGTGAGGACTTTTTATCTGAAACGGACTGAAATCAATCCTGATGTTTTAAAAAATAAATGAAACCATCAGGAAGACAACTTTTTATTTCGCAGAGGTTATTTTAAATGTGTGAAAGCTCTGCTGCAGAAACTTCTGTTTACGCTCAGAGATCAGACTCACTGCTCTGTCCACAGGGGGGCATTACAGTCCACAGACAGTTCCTCACAGGAGCTTTAAATTCTCCGATGATGCAGACTGTCTTTAAGGTCTGCTCTCTGTTACTTTACTGTTGTTTTATATTTTAAATCTGTTTTGTTGCCAAAAACAACCTCTGAGCTCTGGATACACTCCACATGTTGATACCAATAACTCATCATCAGGCCTTACGTTTTCATCCTCGCCTGTGTTTCTTTTGCAGCTTCTCTTCTTGTGATTTTACTTTAATATAAGGGCTGACCTCTACGTGTTCAAAAACCTAACAAACAAACAAAGTGTTGACGGTTTCTTTTATTAGTTAACATGAAGAGAGAACCCCAGAGCGCACACCTCAGTGCCAACCTGAGTTTCTCTGCAGGACGGAAACATTTGAGAGTCGCGTGAGTTTAAGAAACTTTCAGCAGCTCGAGCAAAGAGAAGCTGAAGCTCTTCTTAAAAATGCACCGATCAGGAAGGAAGGAATCAGGGCCCATACTGATTAACGTTTTAAATCAGACTTCATCTGAAACCTGAGGCGGTCTGAATCACAAACTACTTTCAGATAAATCAGTGCATCCTGAACTTCTTTGTATCATTCGTACACAGATGTCAGTGCCTGCTCTGATCCCCTCCTGTAGTTCCTCTCCTGTCCAGCTAATGGAGCTCATGCAACATTAAGCCAGTTTGCCAATGACCACGAAACACCACAGGAGGCCGTAGAAACCTCTTATCTCTGCTCAAGTTTACACTTAGAGCTGCAGGAGAAAACATGTCGTCACATTTCTCTGCGTCTTCAACGCGTTTCAGATCGTTCTTATTTTCTGGAAACAGCAGAGTGAGCGTCTCAAACACCAGAGAGGAAGAGTCGAACCTCTCTATCATCAAAACATGAGCCGCGTCCTTTAGAGATAGAGAGTTTGACCTTTAATGTGTCTTCTTCATGATATCTTTGTTCTTCGTTTACTGTGAAGCTTCAGTTTGTTCTTTCATTTCAGCTCATTTTATTACTTACGCAGAAAATGTCATTTCAGCAGACGTGTTCATGTTCAGATTCATGAATCTGATTTAGTCTTTGTTTCTGAGTTTGTTGGTTATGCAAATCAAACTATGTCTGTGTGTGAGGGCCGTGTTAAAGACAAACCTGAGAGTCAGAGAGAAAGCATCAGGGGAGGAAGCAGGAAGGGTCTGAATAATTCGAGGCCACTTTTTTCAATTTAATCAAAGTTAAATTTCACAGTTTGATCCACGTTCGTCACTTCGCTGCAGGATGCTCGCCTGATTCTCCTCTAAAGATAACATTTAAGCTAACTTTAGACTCAAAAGATGACTTCTTATGAACATCATCCTCTCCCACTCCTGATAGACTTCCTGTTCTCTCAGCTTCCTCTCTTAGACACGGCCCTGACGCTCCTGATGCAGCCTCCATGTTCACCTGTTCAGATCATTTCAGCGTCGTCGCAGCTCTTCACCCTTACCTGCACTCTTCTTCTTGTTTTTAATCACTGTTAAAGAGTTAAAACACCTCCAGTTAGTCAAAGTTTAAACACTTTAAACGTTTCAGAATCACCTTGGCCTTCACTCAGACGTTAACTTTACTTTGAGTCAGAATACATGTGTCTGTTTTTATCAGAATAACATGTTTTTATTTCATCAGGAGCCAGAAGTTCAAAGTGTGTGTGACGTTATGTTCCTGAGCGTCTCTTCTCTCTGCATGGATTAACTCTTTATTTATTAGTCAGTATTGTGAGCCGGATGTTCAGACGTGTGTTCAGACTGCAGACAAGTCCTCTGACGCTCTGTGATGAGCTGCACGCTCGGATCATTTCCGTAATATCTAACCCTGTGTCTGCATTAATAACTACAGTAACAGTCTTATTTGAAATGTCTGATAGTTTGCATGCAGGTCACATGACGTCCCAGCTTTCAACAGGACGACTGTTTGTCTGAAAATAAACATTTTATTCTGTAAAGAACAAAAATGCCTCGTTTCATTAAAGATGGTGGACTGAAGAGTTTGAATGATGAGAGCTTTGATCACTGTTTGGAAGACATTTTTCTTACTGTCTCATCTCGCCCTTACTTATGTTATCTACCACGTGGTTTCTCATGTCCTCCAGCACACAGACATGAAGACAGACGGGGACAGATTGTGCACCTCCCCTTACTTCTGTTACTCTAAGTTTGTCCGTCGTCTCCAACAATCCGCTCCGGCGTCCAAGAACCCGGTCAGGCTGTACGCTCTTCCTCTCATTACTGCATGATTTATGTTAAAGGGAAGAGAGGAGAGCATAAAGAGAGGGGTTAGAGAGAAGATAGGAAACAGCCAGCATGAGGAGCTCATTTATGTTAGAGATCATCCTCACCAGGTGATGCTGTACGCTCTACCTCCACCTACTTCCTCACTTCAGGAAGGAAAGAAAGAAAGAAAGAGATGAGGAGTCTGACAGGAGATATTAGAAAGAGGACAGGGAGGCAGAAGTAGGAGTCTAAGCATCAGACGGAGCTCATCTGTATTTAGTGGATCATGTTCATGAAGCTGATAGGTCAAATCCAGGAACTGCATCCTCAGCAGGTGATCCTGATCGTCAGCAGCTGTAAGGTCAAAGATTTATGATAGCACACCTGCAGACTTCAGGATCAGGTTTCCTCAGATCCCTGAGGTTGATCCTAACAGGATCATGAAAGATCCACTGATAGAATCAAACTTTAAGATCATTAAACTAAACTTTTCTGTCCACTGAAGATCGTCTCTCATGAACCTGCTCAGAGTTTACCTGCAGACCCTCATTCTGCTCAGAGTGTTGGTCACAGTGTTCAATATCACAGCGTGTTTATATTCAGAGTATTGGACATGATTTCATATTTAGTTTGTATATAATCAAAGATCCTGTAGACCTGTCTCTGATCCTTCCTCCATGTGAACAGTGTCACTTCAAACATTTTTTTCTGCTCTCTGTGGTGGAGCAGCGTTTGTTCCTTTAAAGCTCCTGTGGTGTCGTCGTGACGGAGGGACCCACATGTTGGACTCATGTTTGAGGAAACTATCACAGAGATGAAGCCGCTCTCTGAACCTTCATGTGTGAAACACGGAGCGTCTGAAACCTCTGACACTTTAAAGCTGTGACTTTACGATACCACAGGAAAGTCAGATCAGGCTCTTTAAACTAGAACTTCACTCTTTAAAGAAGCTTTCAGTTGTTTAATTCTTCCTCACTGCAGGAACTGAGGTCTTAAAGTCTCTGATATCAAACAGGTTCATCCTCTTTAAAGGACTGATCACTGCCTGGAAAAAAGGAAGACAGGCCAAACAAAAGTAAGAGGCAACTAACACTAACCCTTTTGTTGTGAGGTTGTATGAACTTCTTGTCAGTGGTGAGTGTGTTACCCATGGAGGGCCCGGTCAGCTCAGCCTCTTTATTGAGAACCAGAACCGAAGCTGGATCATCCTCTGCAGACGAAGTCAGGTCTACCACGTGGAGAAGTTTAAGAAACTATGACCCGAACACGAACACTAATGCTCAAAATGTTAAGAGCTCTTCTACGTGGTCAGGAAGACCGTTAGTTTTTGCACGCCTCAATGTTCCTCCGCCTTCAGCGCTCTGATCAGATGTACGAGTCTCTGATGTTTTGTGATTCTTGACAGTTTTGCATCATGTTAAGCTCCAAAGACCCCCCCTGCAGACTCAGTGATGTAGAGGTATGTAAGGAGAACATGGTGTGGATCATTGGTGGTGAGACTGGACCTCTTCCTCTGAAGACACTCTCACATTCAGCTTCTTTCTGATGTAACTTCTGAAAAGTGAAGAAAGCGGGTCAATCAGCGGCGTCCAGTAAGGCTGCACTCTGGATGGTAAGTGATGCAGACTGCAGCCGGATGTGAGCCGCTGGTCTCCTCTGATCCAGAAAGGTCCTGAAGTCCTGCTGTTACCAAGTCCTGACAGCAGGAGCTCTCTGGGTTCATCACAGGTTACACACCTGCTCCACCAGGTAACTCTGGATCTCTCTGAACTGTTCCTTTGACACCTGAGAGAAGAGAAATGTCCAACTCTGCCTCATCACTCATCAGAGACTCAAACTGATCCTGTGTGAGTGAAGCTGCTCAGTTTAAAGAACAACTCAGACCACCAGCGTGGATATCAAACACGAAGAACACTTCTAAAGACTTCCCAGAATGCTTTGTGTTGGTTGGACCGCAGCCTCTTTAACACTCCTGCCTAATTTTCCACACTTGTTAAAGCGTCTCAGATCCCTCAGAGACGGAGACGTGGATCCGTTTAAAGGACGTCAGCTGTTTTCCTCAAAGACGGTTTATAGTGTCTCTCTGACACAGTGCTCATTAAACCACCACGAAGAGTTGGCGTGTGAGGCTCCATCAAACATCTCTACACGTTTCACATTAAGTTCACAGGATCAAACCTGTGTGTGTTTGTGTGTTTGTGTGTTTGTGTGTTTGTGTGTTTGTGTGTGTGTGTGTGTGTGTGTGTATGTGTGTTTTAAACAGCTGCAGGTTCATCAGCAGAGCAGGCTGTGAGAGCGTTAATAAGATCTCTAACATCTCAGACTCATTAATCTGAAGTTAAACCTGCTGCGTTGATTCTGAGAGAAACCCTGAACAGATTTTAAATGTTAGGGTGTTGAAGTCTAAATGCTGCCAAATGGCAGACGACAGGAATAAAGCTGAGGGTTCCTAATGATGCTCACGCTCATGAATTTAATTCAGTTTCTTTGTCACTAAACTCATTTACCTGCCGGTTTGATCGTGTTTACTTCTCTTCTAAAGCATCACAGAGTCCCATCAGGTTTTCTCAAACAGACTCTCCCTTTCTGGTTCAGCTGAGGAGGAAGAGAACCCAGCAGCATCCTGTACCTGCTCCCCTCAGCCCTCAGTGTCACTTTTACACTTTTTAAATGCAGTCAGGTGATGCTAAGCTCGCTGTCAGCTCCCCTCAGATTAATTTGTGATACTATGATGGTGAAAAAGTGCTTTAGGTTTTATTTTGGATTCTGTAAGGAGATGGAGCAAACACAGGGGTGTGTAACATGAAAAACAGGAGATAGAAAATATGAGTTATGGTGCATATGCTCTCTGATATTTCTTCACTTATCACATTCTATGTCATTAATATAGTACCGAACAATATCATGCAGGCACAACCATCGTCAAAAATCAGACCAGGAATCCCCAAAAACATTAAAACTTTGATTCAACGACCAGCCACTGACATCCTCTGTCTTTAGGGAATATAAAGTCACATATCCAGATCTAAAACATAACATGAGAGGTAACTGCTGATGCTCTTTTTTTTTAAGTTTTATTTTAAAAGTAAAAGTCCTCCCAGAGCTCTCTCTCTCTGCAGTAGGTCTCTCACTCTCTCTGTGTTTGAATCAACGCCCCCTCTCTGTCTCTGTCTCTGTCTCTGTCTCTGTCTCTGTCTCTCTCTCTCTCTCTCTCTCTCTCTCTCTCTCTCTCTCTCTCTCTCTCTCTCTCTCTCTCTCTCTCTCTCTCTCTCAGCAGCTCTCACGTTCAGTCTCTGGTGACGTCACTGTCTGACCACTGGGGGGCAGTGTTGGACCGTGTGCAGCTTTCTGCTGAAAACACAGAGCTGAGTGTTATAATGCACACATAAATTCATATAAAGCTACAGTTAATCTTTATGAAAATGAGCATCTTAATCAACCTGCTGTAACACTTTCACTCTCTCACCTGAGCTGTCACAGGTGTCCCTGATTAAGGTGTCCCTGATTACGGGACACCTGTGACAGCTCAGGTGAGAGAGTGAATTATCAGGTTACAGAAAAGAGCAGTTCTACCTCCTGACATCTTAAATCACTGCTGAAGATGGATTATTGTTATTTTTAAATAATCATTAATAATAATTTTCTGATAAGTTCTAATATCAAAGTTTCAAAATTAGTTTTATTCTGATCGTTGTATTTAGAGAATCAGCTGCAGAGACCCGGATGTGAGGTGTGAACTCATTATACTGTCTATCTTTGACCCTGACGTCATCCTGCTTTAATAATACAAATAATATAATATAATATAATATTTATTATTCAGGATAAAAGAGAGAGGTTTCCTTTTTTTCTCTGCAGATAAAATCTTTGTATTTATTAAATTAATTTAAATTGCAGATAAAACCTTTAATGTGTCCTGAGCTCAACCCCGCGCGCCTCTCTCTTCTTTCATTTCCTGTTATTAAACGCTGCTCACGCGCAGACAGTGTGTGCGTGTGTGTGTGTGTGTGTGCGTGCGTGCGTGCGTGTGTGCGTGTGTGTGTGTGTGTGAGAGAGAGAGAGAGAGAGAGATGATTGTCACTGATCAGAGCTGCAGATCGATGTGACAGCTTTATGAGCTGATCTGAGGTCAGTCTGTGTTTAATGTGAAATATAAACATCAGACTGAGGTGTTATCAGACCTGCAGACTTATTTTAAATCCATCATCAGTCAGAGATGAGAGGAGGTAATATTTATAAAAGATGATCTTTTGAATATTTACATCTGATATCTGAACCATCAAATAAACTCCTCACAGCTCTCAGGTGAACTCACCTTCATTATTCATGATCAGCTGATCCTGACTCTGGATATGTTTTTGTGCTGTAATGAGATATTTTATATTTTTTCTAAATTGAAGAAGAATGTATTTAGATCATAAAATTTGGTTACACACAAATAAAAATCAATTTTAAAATTACGCAGAAATATTGAAGTTTAATTGATCCAGAGGATAAACAATATAAAGGTTTTCAATTCTCTTCAGTTTATTTTGTAGATTAGCATCATGACTATATGACCTGATAAACATAAATACGTTGTTATGTCACAAAAAATATGTCTACCCTTTAGTTTGGGTTGCTATTTGGGTTATAAGCGGGCTATATAAGTCTATCAATTATTATTTATCATTATTATTAATTCTATATTATTTTAAAATGAGTAACAGCTGCTTTTAAAATCTTCTGGTTCTTTAGTTTCGTATTAACTCATAAAATAAAATAACAAATAAGGGTCGGTTACCCCCTGTGTTATTTACCCATCAGGTACACCGTGAGTTTAAAATTGTACAAACCCATACAGAGGAACAAATATTTGAGAAATGTATTTTTGGGTCTTTAAGTCTTTTATTTTTTATTTCATAAACTATGCCTGGTGTAAATACCTCCAGCAGGTAAAGAAATGATTGATGCTTTAATTCTTTAAATTCCCTCAGAACCTCCCTGCGTCTGGAGAGTCTGAATCAGACCTGATGATTTATTCTCTCTGGTTTCTAAAACTCAACATGTGAAGAAAGTTTAAGGAGCCTGTTTCAGTGTTTCAGGTAAATCAGGTGAGATTTCATGATGTGTAAACCGTGCAGGAGGATCACAGGGCGCTGCAGGGGGATCTCAAGGAGCTGCAGGAGGACCTCATGGAGCTGCAGGAGGATCTCATGGCACTGCTGCAGAGTTTGTGGTTTGTGCATGTTTTGATTTTTGGGATGAGGACCGAGTGGAGGCGGATCCATCAGACTCCGAGCTCCACAGCAGTCCAATGATGGAGAGAGTGTTCAGAGGAAGGGAGGGGTGAGGAGGGGTGAGGGGGGCTGCTCTCCTTTTTGAGTCAGACCCCTCTTCCTCAGGATGGCATAGAGACCTCAGGACCTCAGGACCTCAGGACCCGGATCGTGCTCTGGATTTAAACCCGTTGCAAGTTCTGCTCCTCTGACTCCAGACGGTTTCAACTTTCCGGATTTTTACATTTTCTTCAACAGAGTAGGGGAGGACTTCAGAGAGCCGGATCAGGTCACAGTGACCCGGGTCACAGAGGGTCTGGAGCGCGTGGAGAGGCGCGTGCCGTCCAGCAGTCCCCCTGCTCTGTGCGTAAAGATGCTGAACGACATAAAGGTGGAGGACAGGCTGAGGACGGAGGACAGCTGTCTGCAGGAGACGGCCAGTGAGTCTCTGTCTTTATTTAAACTCTGAACAGAAAGGTTCAGAGAGTTATTATGATGTGTTTCTTTAATGATGTGTTATTTATTAGTTATCATTTTTTTCATTTAATCCTGAATGAATCATATTTACGCACAGCTCCAAACGCGTAACCTGCCACTCCGTTTCACCTTCATCGATCAGCAGTGATTCAGGAAATGAAGATCTCTTATCAGCTCAGTCTTTACCTGCTGACTGCAGATTCATTTATTTTCTGCTTTTTTTAATTTGTCACTTTTTTTCCTCTTTGACTCAAATGAAGGAAAAATGGATCGGTAATTGTTTTAAATATATTTTCTTTAAAGCCATTGATCCCCGAGGCTGAGGCCGGGTTCAAACAGGACTCGTGTTTATAGCGGGCTCACTGATGTCGCGCTCAGACCTGACCCAACCGTGTTTCTGCAGAGACTCTGAAGCTGCAGATCTGCGTTTAAACGCTGAACTCGGTCACAACACGGATAGAAAGAAGTGAAAGTAAAGGGTTTAAACAAACTGAATAAATGCAACATTTAGTGAAAACACGTCAGGGTGTTTTGTTTCATTTGATTCTTAAAGACATTTAGATGAATTCAACGACAGCACACAGGACCTTCAGCGACGCGCGATGCATGCTTTTATTATAACATAATTAGTTCTCTGCAGCCACTCTGATCTAAAAATTAGTCATTTTTGTTTCTATTATTTTGGTTATTATTTATGATACAATTATTATTATGCCTGCACTATATGTTCCTGTCCGTTCCTGCAGCTTGGTGCTGAGCTGGATCTCCTGCAGCCTGAACACATTAAACTCTCAGCTCTGATCTGATCCTCATGGAGATATATTTAAAGATTCAGCTCGGGCTTTAAGTAGTGTTTCTCATAAAATCTGACTGTGATTCTGAGACTATAATATCTGTGTGTTATAGCTTATTATTTTTTATGACTGTTTTTTTTTGTGTGTGGCTCTGAACAGTCTCCTGCTCCTCAGTCTCTCTGAAAACATATATTTTAATCTCAACAGGACTCAGCAAAATACTCAATTAAATCAAATTATTTAATTTATAAAAAAAAAGAAAAAGAAAACAATTTATTGTTTCGTTCACTAAAAACAGACAACCTAGAAAAAAGGCCTCACACAGCTACCTGTGTGTTTACAGCCGTGAATTTATGCTGTTTTAGAAACCCTAATAAATACAAATAAATTATATTAATTTAAATAAGGAGAAACATAAACATAATGTTTCTCCAATAAGAGGCCCAATGTGAACAGGTTTAGATTATAATTTGTACCAGTTAGGCCCAGCAAGTATTTAAAATATAAGTCTGACATTCAGAATCACAGCTTCGAGTCTAAACCATGAAACAATAACATGTACATGCTTTTTAATTTCATAAACACCTGAACATGATTATGGAAGAAGAAGAAGAAGAAGAAGAAGAAGAAGAAGAAGAAGAAGAAGAAGAAGAAGAAGAAGAAGACACTGTCCTTATGCGATTATTTATAAAAACAAGAAAATGAAAAATATTCTGTTTGGTTTCACAGACAGATTTCTGCAGCCTCGTTCATTCAATTAAAGAACATAAATCTGGAACCTTTCCACAAAGGTTCTTCAAGGAACCTTAACCCGCTCCACGAATGTTCTTCAGGAAGGTTCCTCAAGAACTTACTAAATTATATTAAGCATGTTTATAAAAATACAGAAACTTCTTTTAGCGTTACATAAATATTTATATTAATACAGAATAATCAGATGACACAGTAACCTGTTTGAGCACGGGGCATCACGGGTGATAATAACACACAATGCGCGCGCACCTTCTGACCAGTAATTAACAGATACACACGCGCGCGCGCGCCTCGGACTCAGTCTCATGTGTATTTTAAATGACCCCCCCCCCCTCTCTCTCCCCTGCAGGCTCGTGCTCCCCCCTGCAGCAGCTCGTGTGTGCGGGATGCACCCGGATCATCTCAGACCGGTTCCTGCTGCGGGTCAACGGCACGTCCTGGCACGAGGAGTGTCTGCAGTGCGCCGCGTGCCAGCAGCCGCTCACCGCCACCTGCTACTGCAGAGACTCCAAACTGTACTGCAGAGAGGACTACCGGAGGTAAGACCGGGGCTTACTCCTCAGACTCACTCAGGGAGGGGGTCAGAGGGACCACAGGGGGGCTGGGTGATGCTATCTAGCCTCTCTGGAGTCCATGAGTCCAGTTACTCAAAATTGAGTTAGTGTTTCCATCCTCGACTCTGGGTGAGGGGAGGATATGATCTGGATCCTTCTGAAGTTTTCAGCTTGAGAAAATGTTTCTTTGTTTTTCTGTCAAACAAATGAAGATTCCTCTTTTGCATAATTTCTCCTTAGTGAGTAAACAGTTAAAGATGAGAGTCAGACTCTCAGTGACAGAAAAACAAATTTCAGGATGACCCTGAAGAAGTCAGGAGTCTGAATGAGCTTTGCAGCTGTCTGTGTGAGGATGGTCAGTTCACTCAAAGTCTGCAGGAACATAAACTCCTGTCTCATTCTGTTTCTTTAAGTGTTCATTTATTTGCATAAAGATAGTCTGTAAACATGCATTTCGATTTTGAAACACAGCGCTAAGTAACAGACAAAGCAGCTGAAATCAATCTGATCTAGTTAATCATCTTGTTCAGAGGCCTCCATCAGGCTGCAGTAACCACAGCAGCTGGACTCTGCTCTCTGCTGGCTGCAGGATGTTGGATGAACTTGCTGCATGTAGTCTGCTGACTTTACGGTTTTTAGATATATTTTAGATTCAAAGGATGGATGAGGGATTTAAAACATGAGCGCTGCTCCTCTGTTGGACGTTTCTCCATCCTCAGACTTCATCAGAAATCTCTCTGCTGGTTGTTCTGTGTGGTTTGTTGACCTCTGGTGGTTTGTTGACCTGTTCACTGAGATCTCCTGGCTCAGTAGCATGCCTTCTCTGCAGAGGGTCAGTGTGCTGTTGTTCCTGTTGTGAGCTGTGGGTTGTGTGTCTGTGCACCTGTCGTGTTATATAAGCACAGCTGGACTGAATGTTGTACTTAAACTTTGATGCATTTTGACAGGATGTACATGATACTACTCTACGTATATGAGGCCATAAAAACTTCATTACTTCAATCCTGGCTTCAGATGTAGCACCGCTGAAGAAACACTTTCTCTGCTCATGATGAAGTTTCTGTGAGGAGGTTTTTGATCTGATCGGCTAAATGACAAACTGTGGATCTGTTGTTTTCTGAAGGTTTATATTCTGGGTCTATCCTAAAAACTGGACATGAAGACTATAATACAGGCAGTGCGTACCTTTTCATTTTTGTTCACCTGACTGTCATTCGATGCTCTCAGACTGACCGTTAGATCAACATTTAATGTGTGTTAGTTAAAACTAAAAAACACAAATAAACAACAATAATGTATGCGTTATGTTTTAGTCACGTGTAAATCATGAAGTGAAAGAAAAGATGCATAAAGCATTTTGTAATTTTTAATACATGATTTGACTGAAGAGACAGAAAGTGAATATGTAGTTAGATTCAGGAGTTTAATGAAGGTTCATAAATATGTGCAAATGTATTAAAACCACTAAATGGTTAAAACGATGATCTTATTTCTAACAGGAGCAGTGTTATTAGTGTTCAGAGAGTCTGAGTGACAGATGGAAACAAAGAAGATGGAATGATGAACGGCAGCTCGACGTGTCTGCTGTCTGTGACATGCTGGCTTTGGTTCTGCTGTGAATTGAGCAGTGTTGTTGTTGTTGTTGTTGTTGTTGTTGTTGTTGTTGTTGTTGTTGTTGTTGTTGTTGTTGTTGTTGTTGTTGTTGTGGGCTTTACCCTGAAGCTGGGTGCTCTCTCCTGTCGTGTTGACGATAAGATTTGTGAGCAGCGTGTGTCTTTGTGACGTCTCTGCTGCAGCAGCTCTGCAGACTGAACACACGACATGCATCTCATCGCTGCAGAGACACTGAATGATGAACACTCCTCACCTGAAGCACAGAAACCTTTCATAAAGAGGATCATCATTTTAAAATGTGTCTTTGTTTCCTGAGAACAGATTTAAACAGAAATAAAATCTGTCTCCTTTAGAATTTAACATTTTAGATTTATTGTAGTGTCAAATTTAGATTGATTCTATTTGAGATTATTATTTATTTATTTGTAAAATAATTCCTGATTGGATATATTTGTTTCTTCTCGTGTTTATTTACTCTGTATTTATTTATGTCTCTGATAACCTGCTGAGAGAACAATACAATTTACCTGCTTTGAATTATAAAAATATCATCCATCCACCACAGGGTTAAAGGCTGAAAGGGAAAGGGTTAATGTATTGTTTTTAAATAAATCAAAAAAGAAACAAAATCTTAATAAAATGATAAACTGCGGGATTCTTTAAAATATGTCCAAATCAAAATAATTTGATTCCAATTTGAGTCCATCAAAATAATAACTGGATGATTTGTCCTCCATTTCATGTTTCCCCATCAGACATTATATATTAAATAACTTATATCTAATAAAATTATATTTAATGCATGACGAGAGCAAACAGCCTGTAAGGTTCATGAAGACTCAGATTAGAACGGTTTCAGAAACACATAATAATCTCTCACATGTCTGATTTCATGTTTGAGTCCAGTCCTGATAAAGGGGGTCTGAAGGAGCTCAGGTTTGGAAGATTAAAATATAACTATTAAGTATACTGTGAGACAATCAGGTCACAATAAAGATGTGTGTTAGCTTTTATTACAGCTGTTATTATAAAGAGATTAATTATTAACAAAACCCACATAAACAACACCATCAGAATAAATCATGGAGGAAAGCTCGTGTTTGATTTGTAGAGAAGTTTAAAGACTCGTTCTAAATACAACTGTAAATGTTTATTAATATTTTTATCTATATATAAAAAATATAAAAATATGATGTAGTGACGGAGGAATAAAACAAAGAGCTTTTAAAAATCTTTTTAATATCTGGGTTTGGATTAATTTAAAACTCAGTGCATGTCTGCTGATAAATGATCACTCTGATTTGTTTCATCATAAATCCATCCCAAAGACAGTGAGCTAAATTTAAAACACTGATGTGTGTTTTCAATTTATTTGTATGCATCATTTGTATCAGTCAGAGATGCATACAAGAAATCATGGAGGAAATGTCAGGGGTTAAAAATCATGTGTCCTTCATCCTGCTCTGTGCTTTATCTCTGTGATTCTGATGCTCTCTTTGTTGATGTTTAAGTTTCTGGTCTGCTGGCCGTCTTTGGTTTAAATGTTGATTTATATCAGGTTAAATCAGATCTCTCTCTCAGTCTCAGAGGAAGTTAACTCTACAAACCTACAAAAACAAATATATATATATCACCACAGTGACATTTATTACATATAAAGCATGTAAACATGGATTTAAGGGAGACGCCAGATCAGATTTATTTTACGTACATGTGTGGGTTCAATCTGACGTACTCTATTTTCAGTTTTTCATTTGGCAGAAATCAGACTACGCCCGGTCAGGTCACTCACAGGACACAAAGAACCACACGCACGCACGCACGCACGCACGCACGCACGCACACAAACACACACACACCTGTTTCGTCTGTTTGGATCTGAGTGAGATTGTTCAACAGTAAATCAAACAGGAAGTATCCTCACACATCGTCTCATTTAAAGGTTCAACGTCCGTCCTTCAGTCCAAACACATCGAGTCAGAGCTGCTGAACATTTTATATTCCTCCTGCTTTATAAAACATTCTCCTTGTTTTCTCCAACAGAGCGGTGTGTTCAGAGTCAGCTCTCTCAGTCCGCCTGCGTCTTGTAGGTCAGTGGATCATATATTTGAAGACACTTTGGCGCCGTGTTTGGAAAATGCAGCTCACATTATTTGAACACAAACAGACGCAGAGACGAGGAGAGCCTGTTTCTCTCTCCGACAGTTAGAACAGCTTGAACACGTCCGGTCTGTCTCTGTGTTTCTCTCAGACGTTCTGATGATGCTGCTCCTCTTCTTCTTCGTGTGCCGCTCAGACGTCCTGATGATGATGCTGCTCGTTTTCTTCTTCGTGTGATGCTCAGACGATCTGATGATGCTGCTCCTCTTCTTCTTCCTGTGACGCTCAGACGTCCTGATGATGATGCTGCTCGTTTTCTTCTTCGTGTGATGCTCAGACGTTCTGATGATGCTGCTCATCTTCTTCTTCCTGTGACGCTCAGACGTCCTGATGATGATACTGCTCGTTTTCTTCTTCGTGTGATGCTCAGACGTCCTGATGATGCTGCTCCTCTTCTTCTTCCTGTGACGCTCAGACTTTCTGATGATGATGCTGCTCGTTTTCTTCTTCGTGTGATGCTCAGACGTTCTGATGCTGCTGCTCGTCTTCTTCTTCGTGTGACGCTCAGACGTTCTGATGATGCTGCTGCTCGTCTTCTTCTTTGTGTGACACTCAGACGCCCTGATGATGCTGCTGCTCGTCTTCTTCGTGTGACGTTGAGACGTTCTGATGATACTGCTCGTCTTCTTCTTTGTTTGACGCTCAGACGTCCTGATGATGCTGCTCGTCTTCTTCTTCTTCGTGTGACATTCAGACTTTCCTCCGATTTAATCTGAGTTATGTTTCTCGCTCTCTGCCCTGTTTGTGGGACGAGTCACTGTAAAAGTTCACAGATTGGTTTTATCATAAAGCAGTCGACCTGGTGACTTTAGCATCAATCAAATCAAAGCGCTGCCCCCTGGAGGCGAGGATCCAGGAGTAAATCCTGGACCTGGACCCAGCAGGCCTCCTCTCTCTGAGCAGGGGTTAAAGAAAGGAGGGGGAGGTGTACGGAGGGAGCACTCAGGAACAACACAGGACTCAGCAGGAGCTGCTTAAAGCTCTGCTCTGTTTGGATTCCTCAGCTGATCGACGGCCGAGCTCAGAGCTACAAAAACAAGCTCTGCTCAGACCTCAGGGTTCAGGTTTCATTACCTCTGCAGAGTGTGAGCGAGCAGCCGCAGGTCGTCCTGCTCCTCAGCCTCCAACACCACCAAATACAAACCAAACACACACAGTGATTAATGCTGCTGCTCATCTGACCAGCCTCCACTTCAAACACTAACTACATGAAACAGAGAGAGGAGGAGGAGGAGGAAGAGGGGGAGGAGGAGGGGAGCTGTAGAGGGACAGATTTCAGGACCTTTGCTTCTCTGGACTTCTGTTTTTTGCAATAGGCTATAGCAATAGGCTATAGCTTGCTCTGACTATCGAGATTTCATATTAAAATCTCATTTAGAGCTGAATAAATACACTGAGCATCTCAGCTACCGTAGCATGTGTACACTCACTGGTTCCCGCTGCGTGTGTCTACTTTACTTTAAAGAAGCTGAACACCATGAGACTCATGGTGGACACTGATATTTGAAGACCGTGCCGCCCCGCCCCCAACAAAAGTGATCTTATAATGCTATACACATTAATGTACTCTGAAGTCAGGTCAGGAATCCTGTGAGACACCAGGAGCTGACTTATTCTTGTCAGATTATGTAGGTTATGTCATGTGACAGTGATGGCCTTCATCAGTTAGTGCCTGTTAATTGGTGTTAAATACTTGACTCTGATTGGTCGACCTTGTCACTATGGTGGTTAATTCTCACTAGCAAAAGAGACACCAGAGACATCCTAGTTACACAACATATCAAATCAGTCTGCTGAAAGTGGAATAGAACAGAATGGAACACATCAAATGAGATCAGAATGGAACAGATCAAATGAGAATAGATCAGAATGGAACACATCAAATGAGATCAGAATGGAACACATCAAATGAGAATAGATCAGAATGGAACACATCAAATGAGATCAGAATGGAACACATCAAATGAGATCAGAATGGAACACATCAAATGAGAATAGATCAGAATGGAACACATCAAATGAGATCAGAATGGAACACATCAAATGAGAATAGAACAGAATGGAACACATCAAATGAGAATAGATCAGAATGGAACACATCAAATGAGAATAGATCAGAATGGAACACAACAAATGAGAATAGAACAGAATGGAACACATCAAATGAGATCAGAATGGAACACATCAAATGAGAATAGATCAGAATGGAACACATCAAATGAGATCAGAATGGAACACATCAAATGAGAATAGATCAGAATGGAACACATCAAATGAGAATAGAACAGAATGGAACACATCAAATGAGAATAGATCAGAATGGAACACATCAAATGAGAATAGAACAGAATGGAACACATCAAATGAGAATAGAACAGAATGGAACACATCAAATGAGAATAGATCAGAATGGAACACATCAAATGAGAATAGAACAGAATGGAACACATCAAATGAGAATAGAACAGAATGGAACACATCAAATGAGATCAGAATGGAACACATCAAATGAGAATAGATCAGAATGGAACACATCAAATGAGAATAGAACAGAATGGAACACATCAAATGAGAATAGAACAGAATGGAACACATCAAATGAGATCAGAATGGAACACATCAAATGAGAATAGATCAGAATGGAACACATCAAATGAGAACAGAATGGAACACATCAAATGAGAACAGAATGGAACACATCAAATGAGAATAGATCAGAATGGAACACATCAAATGAGAACAGAATGGAACACATCAAATGAGAATAGATCAGAATGGAACACATCAAATGAGAACAGAATGGAACACATCAAATGAGAATAGATCAGAATGGAACACATCAAATGAGAACAGAATGGAACACATCAAATGAGAATAGATCAGAATGGAACACATCAAATGAGATCAGAATGGAACACATCAAATGAGAACAGAATGGAACACATCAAATGAGAAAAGAACAGAATGGAACACATCAAAGTAGAATAGAACAGAATGGAACACACCATTTAATTTGCATAACCACCCGTCCACTATACATCATCCGTCACACACGCACTGTGCGTTGTATTTAGTCTGTATTTCTAAAGGCAGTTCTGGAAGTCCACTACTTATTTAATATTCTGACGTCCCGACTCCTCGCCTCCTTTCTAAGAGAAAGAAGGTTTTCTAAGAGGTCTGTGACATCAGGACAGACTGAGGGGAATTTTCAACCACAGGAGCCATCTGAAGTCACAGCTGGTTTTAGGACTCTGTTGTTTATGACTGAGTGAGAGTCAAAAGGCAGTAAATGCTGTCTGGTCTGTGGATCGGACCACGTTCTCACTGCTCATGGTTTTAAACATGAAAATGCTCTTTTCTCCTCTGGAAACACCTCTGAGCTCCACGACTGAGCAAACAGAGCCGCGTCCTCGACACAGAGACGTTTCTGATTCATAACGAGGGGATCAAAGAGCAGACCACAACAGCCAGGCCAAACCGCAGGGACTGTGGAGGCGCGTGGACCATAAGAGTCAGATTTATAGAGCTCAGTGTGGGTGAGACAACAAGTCCGAGCTGCTCGTTAAATCAACTCTTTACAACAGAGAGAGAGAGATGAGGAGAGAGAGAGACGAGGAGGAGAGAGACGAGGAGAGAGGAGAAGAGAGGAGACAGAGAGAGAGAGAGAGAGAGAGAGAGAGAGAGAGAGAGAGAGAGGGGAGAGAGAGGGAATATGGAAGAGAGACTAATGTCCCTTTTACATGGACAGAGAGAGACAGACAGAAAGACAGGCCTCAGAGTGTGGACCCTATGTCCTGCCTTGGTCTCTCTGTTACTGTGAAGGATTCTGATTCTGGTCTAAAGTCAGAGTTGTAATAATCTGCAGTGTTAGGGTCCAGGTCTTTCCTCTCGGTCTGGTCTGACTCTCTCAGTGCAGTTGTATGAGCTCAGAGAACAGCAGCTCTCAGCAGATACATGTTTGCCAGTCTCTGGCTGCCCCCTCTCCCACCCCCGTCTCCCCCGTCTCCCCCCCTCCTCCCCCTTTAATGCTTGTAGCACTGCAGCCTCTCGGGGGACTCCGGCTGGTATTTAGCATGCTGAGACCCCAAGGGCTCATCCAAAACCTGCACGCTCCAAGCTGTCCACATTATTAGCTCCTTGCTCTCAGAGGAGACTTTAGATACTGACACACACACACGAGAAAGACACACACACAGTACAAACACACACTCCACGCTGTGAAAGAGAGAGGGGGGGGGGAGTGTGTTTTCAGGCTGTAACAGTGATCACATCTTTAATGTTGTTAATCAGTCTGCAGAGGTT
The DNA here is from genome assembly GCF_009762535.1 of Notolabrus celidotus. NCBI lineage: Eukaryota > Metazoa > Chordata > Actinopteri > Labriformes > Labridae > Notolabrus > Notolabrus celidotus. Next base: position 18,536,225 of record NC_048290.1, read on the forward strand.
TCTTCAGATAAACTGAGTGCTCATCTGACGTCAGTCTGGAATCATCATAGAGACGCTCTGTTACTGCAGGTGGATCAGAGGCTGCAGAGGTTTCAATGATTTACATGTTTCCATTATTTCATGTATATATATATATATGTTCATTTTTCCTCATAGTTAGATTTAGATTTTTATATTTGAAGCATTTTTGTTTGCATTTAATGTTTTTAGGCCAATATGATGGAAATGATATCTCTTCAGGTAAATCAGTCCGCTTTCAGACGGCTCTGCATTCATTGACACTTCTTGATTTTAAAATGAGTCAAACTCCAAACGTGTGGGCTTACGACACTTATACTGCTCAGTGTTTTAATGTCACGTGATGTCTGAGCAGCAGATGGAGAAGATGCATTAAGTCCAGTTTAATATTATTTATATCTTCAAGTTATTTACAGCTGATAAAGTCCCCTTGTTCTCCAGGACTCTAAGGTCATTAGATCCTTGTTTCCTCTGCCGGAGCTGAAAGAGGTTTTGGTTCTGCAGAGCGGGCTGCAGGGGGGGAGAGGTACACGCACAAAACAAGAGCTGATCAAAAAAAATCTGGATCAGATATTTTATGATTGAACTTAAGTCAGAAATCTTCACACATAGTAGCTTTAAAAATATAAGTGTTATATCTCCTCTCCCCCCCTGACATCCTGTGCTTTGGTAAACATGATCCTGCTGTGCCGCGCCTCGTATGAACACTTACTCTTCCTGCCATTTGGCTCCTGCAGAGCCCGAGGTTGCCATGTGCAGCTTTAAGGGGGATAACTCTGAACTCTCCAAATACACTTAGCAAACAGAGACATCTTTGGTTTTCAACGCCGCATCACTTCTGACAATCTGGAGCTCAGCGCAGATCGTCAGCTTCCATCTGACACGTTACAGACAGGAGGAGAAATGCATGTTTAACACAAAGACATGGAGTTATACTATACATGCAGAACTTTAGAGAGCACTTTCAGGACTCACAGATCAGTGAACTTCAAGGCATCAATCATAAATCAGGATCAGTCCTCTGTGATCCACTTCTTCACATTTACTGTGGCTTCATGGATTCATCTCAAACACATCAGTCAGGCCCGTCCTCCAACCACAAACACACCTTTACCTTGTAGCTACAGCATCGTCAGCTCTATGCAGTAAACTCTGACTGATCGATCAGAGCGCTCTGTCAGGCCTCAGGTCGGTGCAGACGATCTCCTGGGGCACTACAAGCTTTCCTCCTAAATCTACCTGCGTCTCCACCCTGATAAGACTTCAGCCTGTGTCTGAGAGAGCCTATGAGGACCTCCTGAGTTTTTATTATCAGAGTCTGCAGAGTAACTGTTTATTTTTAGCTCTGTGAACGCTGTAGAAAACACTGAGGCTAATTGTATTTCTTATTTGTACATGAAATCCCAACATCACTCAGCTCGACAGAAATAAGACCTTTATGAGTGAGCGTCAGGTTTTCTCCATCGTGACGATTGTGTTTGAAAATCTGAACGGATCTTTATCTGAAGAGAAAAAAACTGTCACTCTTGGTTTGCTTTTTTTCACTGTCAAAAATGTAAATTTCTGATCTCACACACAAACTAATAATTTTAATTTAAAGGAAACATCAGGAGGTAAACAGGGAGTTTTATCTTAGTAAATATGTGTTCATATTTTATTCCATGCTTATGCAGAAATCAGTGAAAGTATAACATAAAGTTATACATCGTATTAAAACATGACGTCTTTGTACGAGCAGCAGCTGAAACGTTTACTGCAGCAAAGCATTTCTCAAACTTCATACGACTGAATTACAGATTTTAACACGCTCACATAATTTATCTGTAACATGTAGCATCATAATTTAAAGCTGCTGTGAGAAAGGTAACAATTTGTGTTGATTTTGGCACCCACTGTGGACAGAGTGGTGTAACATGTCTTTGCTGTGCTGTGCGTTGTGTGTCTGCAGAGTCAGAGGCTGATGTTTTGGGACTACATCTCAAGGACCCATGGTTTGTTGCAACAGCTTTAGTTACCGTAACGTGAGACGCTAAAAACGCGTCCTTGTTGACCACTAGGTGGTGCTGTTGTAAACAACAAGAGTCTCAGACTTGCAATCTCAGAAACACGTGTCTTAATCTGCAGCCTGCAGATGATACTCTGTGCATTGGAAGGCAGTGTTATTAAGACGTTTAGATGTTTCCCTCGTTGTTAATCTATTTGAAAATAATCGGTCTGTTTCACCGTCATACTTTAACCCATCCGACATTCCCCTGCAGGAGAGGTTTCAGTTATTCAGACTTAACGTATAATACACGTCAGTCACATCACTCCTGGTATTTGCTAATTTACATCTCATAAAAAGCATCAGTATGAAAACCTCATGATAACCAGTTACAAAGATTCAGATCCAGGTGTTAGTCTGTGCCAGAGCTGCTGAGGCTGCAGAGGGAGAGACAACCTGCACTGTCACTGGCGTGTTTATTCCTCCTCACAGAGGGGTGTGTGTAGGTGTGTGTGTTTGTGTGTTTGTGTGTGTGTGTCCTGGAGGTCCTCTGGGAAATAAAGTCTGCCATCGCGCCCCCCCCCCAGTGCTCCTCATCTGCTCGGAGCGTGTGTGTGTGTTTATGAGGGTATAAGTGGTGTTAAGTCCCTCAGCCTGCAGCGTGTTTATTAGAGTCCAAACTGAACGGAGGGTCGCTCTGACCTTTGACCCTCACAGATATATATGTGTGTGTGTGTGTGTGTGTGTGTGTGTGTGTGTGTGTGTGTGTGTGTGTGTGTGTGTGTGTGTGTGTGTGTGTGTGTGTGTGACTGCTGCAGAGCTGTGTGTTTAAAGCATCATTTCAGACCCTCATCATGTAAACACTGAACTTATGGACTCAGAGTTTCTCAGTGTTTAACTTCATTAAAGAGGGATTTTAATTATTAGAGCTTGACTTGTTGATTTTAGATTCAAGTTTGAAATACTCTCCTGAACCTGATTTGATCTGATGTGTGTGATCTGGTTGTGTCTCCAATGCTCTTGTCAGAATCAGAATAAGAATCAGAATCAGCTTTATTGGCCAGGTATGCTTGAACACACAATGAATTTGACTTAGTTGAACTGTGCTCTCTTTGTACAAGGCATAAGAATAAGACATACAAATAAAAAAATAAAAATATAATAACAATAACATCAGCTATAAACACAAAAGAACAACAAATAGGCATGACTAATATGTACAGGCTAAAATAATATGATAAAAGTGCAGTGGTGAGTAGCAGAGGTAGTTTTTACATAAATACAATAGTAGGTAAATAATAAAATAAATAGAAATATGGAATTCTGCTTGGAGAATTGTTGCATTGTATATCTACATGTATATTTACAGAGTATTTATCTGACAGGTATGACACTGTTATGGTTTAGTGTTCAGCAGAGTGACAGCCTGGGGGAAGAAACTGTTCTTATGGTGGGTTGTTTTGGCGCACAGTGATCTGTAGCGCCTGCCGGAGGGGATGTTTATTTAGAGTTAGTAGAGTTAGTAACCGTTGTCCACCAATCAAGTATTCAACACAGCCAGGTGATTAGTAAGAAAGTGAAAACCTAAATCTCACGACTAACTGATGGTGATAAAGAAAGGCCTGGTACAAATAATTATATACATATTTATACAGATAAAATATATAAATATATTTATTTACTGTATATAAATAAATAAGGTCATGAGTCCTTCAGAGAAACACGTTTACATCGGGGAGTGAACTCGTCCTACTTAGACGACAGACGTTTGGTCACAGTTTCCAGCTTCACTCAGAGCAGACTGTGGTTCAGTTTAACAAGGTAACACCCTCTGTTCACACACACACACACACACACACACACACACACACACACACACACACACACACACACACACACGCAAACACACTCACACACACAAACACACAAACACACGCAGTTCCTATGAGCGTGAAGTGGTGTGTAAATTTTTTTGCAGATCGGTCTGAGACCTTCCTACTGAGTCTGCAGACAAACAGAGGATTAAATCTAATCTGCAGTTATTTCTAGTCGTTTTGTGAATTTAAAACGATTTCTTTAACAATATAAAATATTGATCCCATTTTTATTGATCAGTTTATTCTAATAAACAGAGAGAAGTTTAGAAATACAGTCACATTATAAATCACGACGAGTCCGTCCTGCTTCTGTATTTACTTCTTAGTCTTTATATTATAACAGGGCTTTGAACTAAGACAAATTTACCTAAATATTATCTTCAAGTTATTCAAAAAAATCTCAGAAATTCACCCAAATTATTTATTTTCCTTCATAACGTCTGTCTTTCTGATATCAGAGGATATTTGAGTTATTGGAGTTTTTTCTCTTATTATTATTTTTACAGTTTGAGTCTCTGAAATCAGAGTTTATGTCCTGTGTTCTCTTCTGGACCTTCATGTTCAAGTTTTACCTCCCCTTAGTGTGTCTCTGAACTCTGTTAGATATCAGGTTGTACAGACTCTGTAGATTAAGAGGTCAAGCATATAGAGATATAGCATTTTTGTGTGCATTAAGAACTATCTCACCTTCAAAATAGATATAAAAGATGTGTCTGATTCAATAAAAAAGGAGGAATAATCTCCACATGTGCTACAGGTAGACGATCAGCTTCAGTGTTTTTATAAAGGTGTGTCTGTTTCCATGGAGGAGTTTAATGTGACTGATTGGATGTATTAATACGTCTCTACCTGTCGCCAGGTCTTCCTGAGCTTCATTACCTGTTTCAGTGAGACATCTTCATCCCTCTGTTACCTTCCTCTCTGCTTACCTGACAGCTCCGCCTGACAGGTGAGCAGTTCACTGAGCAATAACAAGAGTGTTAACTCTCGCATGCCTGATCAATAAACACAGATACAGTACACAGGTGAGGGTTCAGGTGACGCTGACACACCTTGATGACAGGTCTGATAACACACAGGCCCTGAGGAGGATGAGTCAGCGCTCAGTTATTTCTTCATCCCTTGTTCACAGAGTTTTATCAGAGCAGAGGAGCGTGTGTCTGAGACGATCTTTAGACTTTCACAGACCGAGGACGGACGTCTCAAACTGTTCTCTCGTTTCTGCAGATTAATGTTTAAACTTAAATTTAAAGACTCTCTGATCAATGTGATTGATTATTCCTCTCTTTGAACCTCAGGAGGAGAATGTCTGATATCTCACACTGCACAAGCACTTCTGTGTTACACAGAGATCATTATCAACCAGAGAGATGATCTCTGTGTGTGTGTGTGTGTGAGTGTGTGTGTGTGTGTGTGTGTGTGT